>NC_061512.1:44365465-44469496 GCF_022539505.1 Lolium rigidum
TGAGGTAAAACTTCAAATAAAGCTCCAGAAGAACGACTCGTAGTCTATCTTATTGCTAACTCAAGTTTAAGAGCTACTTGGCTTGCTATAGAAATCTAGCTACTTAGGTGCTATGATTAGGGAAAGGTTCCCTTCAATTACTAGTCTAGGTTTCCATTATAGCTGATGCAGAAGTTGACTCCATTGACTTCTTTGATTGGATTCTTCATCTCGTTGCAGTTGACTCCTTTGTCTTCGAGTTCCACGGTAGTTTCTCCTTCGGTGCATTGCTCTAAGAAGGGGGTTCAAACGAGATAGAATGAGTACGAGCGTACTCAGCAAGTTCATATTAGGAAATAGGTGTATCATGCACTAGCTACAGCCATAGACCAGAAAGTCATAGGCCAATGCAAGTTTTCATAAACATTTCTTCAAAAGGTTTATTTTATTCTGAAAACTATGCCCGTCAGTCTTCACAGGTTGACCGAACTTCGTGGAGTTCCTTTCCTGCCGCGTTCGCAGTTCCCTTCCCGAACAGGGAGTGACAAGCCACAATTTGATACACTCTGCAGAGGTGCGTTACTTTTCCCACAAGAGATCTCACCCTTTTTGCCATCCGCGGGGACTTGCCCCCGTTCACACTTCCTTTGGTGTGAGGCCAGGTATAAAGATCCAAGCCCACACCGCCTTCTCCGCGACCGCAAACCCACCCTTTTGTCCACCCGCACACCTCCAGTAGACTTCCCCGATAATACGGCTTTACTCATGGTGTACTTTGGACAATCCTTCATAGATCGGAAGAGATTAACATCACCAATGGATGGGGATTTAAAAGGATTTCCCAACCTATTGCGGCAAGTAGCCTCCAAGACCCCACCGTCTCTCCGATCCGTTGGCGTGCGTAAGGGAAAAGATACTGACTGGCTTTTCCGGAGCCATTATAGATCTCATGGTCAACGCGGTTTGTACGGCGCTAGAATCACCGGACGGCATTGGTAATTAATCCTAGGGTGATATAACCCATTGCAATGGAACCTCCACCATATCAACACATACCATGGTTCCATTGCCCACCACATAGTCATATTCATAATTGTAAAATAATATTTGCTTTTCAATGCATGAGTGATAAGTATAGTACTTTGCATATAATTTGATAAAAATAATCAAATGACATGAGCAAGCGATGAACTTGCCTTTCTTGACTGCAAGATTATGCAGGCAAAAGCTTCGATACGTGAGAACTCCAAATGCTGAAATACCATCATCGTCCGGTAAGGACAATGTTTAAAGAACTGGCAAAGATGCTATAATGCATAGTATGAGATGCAATCGTCCCGAGCGTAAACTAACCTCGATGATTTAGGTTGTATGAGTTGTAAAGATTTCTTTAGGGTTGGTTGCACTTTTAGAATGATTCTCAAACAAGGTTCTTATTAGGGTTTGGTTATATTAGCATCACAACCAAGTGATATAAGACATTATAACAATCATACATAAAGAATAGTAGTGGAATAATATGTGAAGAACAGTTGTCAATTTTAAGTTCTACAGGACATGGTTGATGATTACTTATATTATACTTCCAAAAGAATAACTTTTGAAGAACATGTTGTTAAAGAAATTTTTAGTATTTCAAAGAAGTATTGGTTTCTAAGGTTTGATTGACACTTGTACTTCAAGAGAATAACTTTTGAAGAACAGGTTAAATAGGAATATGAACTATTATATATAGGTGCTATGGCTTCTAGGGTTTACTATTGGATTCATTTAGTTTTACTAATAGGAACTAGTTGGTTCTTAACTTGGGTTGGTTCTATATACAACAAGTATTGACAGGTTTATTACTATGGGTGATTATGGTATCATATCAAAGGATGATGGTCAAGATGGTTCTATAAATTAGCTATTAGGTTTACTATGGATTTGCAATTGCTTCACTAAGTAATCTTTAACTGCTTCTAATCTAAGTGACTTATCATTTCCTAAGTAGGGTTTAGTTGATTAGGAGCATGTGATGTGATTTGCTACACAAGGTTGGTATTAGGATTTATCATCATGGTTTAGCTAGGGTTTGATGGTTGAGGTTGATCCTCATGGTATGGTATATAGGAGTTGTGATCAATGGTACTAATTCAATTAACAAGTTAGGGTTTCTACCTAGGTGACATTAGTGGATCATATAGGTTTTAATTAAGAATAGGAACATGAAATGATAATCTCATGTGACTTGGTTTTATGCTAGTGAATCATAAGCATGCATTCAATTGTTGCTAATTAGGGTTCTATATGTCAAGTAAATCTCCCATGATCATATGTGACACATATCTAGGGTTTTAGAGTTGGTTCTAAGGTGGAATGATCACATGAAATAATGGGATCCAGATTCTAACTTATAATAAAACTAGGGTTTCTAAATTATGATCTAATTCTTAAAGTAATACTTGGTACTAGAATTAATGTGATTAAGTACTTGGAATAAAGTTATTAGTAATTTTAACATGCTATTAATTTTTAGAGGGTTTAAGAATTAAAATAATTACTAGTTAGGGTTTATGAATTACCACTAATATTTAAGTTAATGCAAATATGATAAAGGAAATTAATCTTAACATTTTAATTAGTTACTGAATAGTTAAAATTTAATTTTGAAGTTTCACTAATTATTGAATTTCAACTTGTATTTAAACAAATGGAATGGCATAATTAATAAGGTTAAAAATAAGTGAATTTTTATTTTGACACACATTTTTGTTTTATATTTTATTTGAGTAGATTTTATTTTTGTGAGCATTTTGATATATTATTTGCATTTTTCTGAGTTGAAATGAAATTTCTATGATTTTGCAAAGTTTCAGACATTTTCTGGAATTTGAAATAAAGTGAAAATGCTAAAGATACCGGTTCGTTTCTAGTCTGAGAGACTGACTGGTGGGGCCGTTGACTAGGTCACTTGCCACGCGGGCAAAGACCAGTCAACATGACCAGCGGGTCCACCTCCACGTCGACACCACCGGCGGCTTGACGCCGGCGGGTCAGAACGCGGCGGCGACACCGATTCTGGGCTCCCCGGGATGCTCTACTACATGTTTCTGGACCCCCTCGACCTACTGAGCACGATGGTGGTGGCGGTTTACTGAAATACTCACCGGAGCTTCGCCGACAATCATGTCCGCGGTGGAGCTACTCCGGCCAAACGGCTAATCCGAGCTAGAGCTGATGCCAGGAAGCGAAAGTATGCCCTATCGGCGCGTAAACTCACCCTGAACTGAATGGTGTGGTCGGCGACGATGATTGCCTGACGGAGACGAGCTCAATTTCGCCATTACCGGCGAGGTACCGCAAAAGGGAATCTTCAAATTTGCGCTGCCGAGACCTCCCCTTGATGCCGGGCTCCTCCCGGATGCTCTCCTCGACGATGCGCTCCTCCACGACCAAGCGGCGGATGCTCGAGGTGGCTCGGACCACCGTGTTCTTGCTCGACACCGGCGACGAGTATAATGATGATGGCGAGGATTTGGAAGAACTAGGGAGGAATAGGAAGGGCGGCGAAGAATTAGGGTTCTATGGCGAAGCTACGGGCGAATTTATAGAGCACGGCGAGGTCTGTATCGGCATTTCACCGGCGGCAATGGCCGGGATGCACAGCGAGATCGAAGCTTGTTCTGAGCGCGAATCTTGATGAGAAGTGGATGAGACGGACGCAAGAAGATTTGGCGAGGCTCTGAGATGGTCTCTGGCGTCCGGCGGCGTTCTTATCCCCGTCGAGGACGTGGCCGAAGCTCCTCTGCGCGCTGTCGTCTCCGGAGAAGAAGACGACGACGCCCTCCTTCTTTCTTTTAACGCGAAGCGTTACGGCGGGTTGGACTGGCTTTCTACGTGGGCTGGGCTGGCGACATGGGTTGCTGCTGGGCTTCGCGTGAGCTGCGGTGCTGGGCTGCAACGAAGGGTAAGCCAGGTGAGCTTTCCCTCCATTTCTTTTTCAAATTTCTGTTTTCTGTTTTTATTTTCTATTTGAATTCAGATCTGATTTCTATTTTGTTTTGTAGGTTCAAAACTATTTTAATATCAATATCATTTCATGATAATACTTACTTCACAATTCTTTTGTTTTAAACAACTATAAAATTTTAATTAAAGTGACACTTAGTGAGGTTTAATTAACAAAGAAATAGGTTTAGCTTTTTATCTCACTTTCTTTTTAATTTATGAACCAGATCCATTTATATGGTTTGAAATTTTATAGTTGGTGCATAATGAACACATAATTAGGTTGAGCTAGTACTTAGTAATATGGATTGTTCACATATAACTCTCCTTATGGCTAGAGTTTAAAATAAATGGCAATGAGAATGGATTGGTTCATGATTTTATGTGATGAGTTATTCCTAAGGTTTTAAGAAGATGGTTAAGAAAGTTCTATAATCACTAATCTGGTTTTAGTAAACTTTAGCTTGAACTAATTAAGATGGATCCTATGTTTATAATTAGCAATGCATTTGCTAATGATGGTTTAATTTATAGAATAATACTTCATTTGGTCTACTAGGATGGAAAGGTAGGGTTTAATATTTTATGTGAAGTGATTCTTATGTGAAAGGTTTAGGGTTTTGGTGATGCTTCACTAATTGAAGTATTAAATAGGCATGAGGCATGGCAGGGTTATAATTATAATCCAAAGTAATCCATGGGTTGGAATTCACATGTAGTTTAGGGTTTAAGTTGTGATCACCAATATGATACACAACTAGAATTAGGGTATGGCATAAGCTTTGGTTATGTTTTACTAATGGGACATGGCTCTCACCTCCAAGATTAAAGGTTGGTTTGAACAAGTAGAATTTAATACTACTCTAATATTCTCTAGGATAGACATGGATATGGTTAGCATCTATAACCCCTCTCACTTCTCAATATCTTGGAATATCCTAAGTTCCTACTTAAGAGATGATGATATGATCCTCTAAATATATGGTTTTCCTAGGAATTCTACCTTGGTATCTTCTGTAGCTTGTTCTTCAGGAAATCTGATAAACCTGCATCTTGTGGTATGCCTCCACCTCCTAGCTTCTTCATCTTGATCCTAGCTAATTCACATGGAGTGGCTCTATGTGTTTCTTCCTTGTATCATGCTACAAGGTGAGCAAATGGATGAAGGGTGTGGCTCTATTTATAGGCTTGGGCAAGCTCTAGTATCATGACACATAGGTGGTGACTCTTGATTTGGTTTGATGAGTAAGGTGCTTGGTTGTCATGCCCTCATCCATAGCAATCCTTTGAGCATGAGGTGGCAAAGCTTGGAAAGCAAGTCATGTAGATATTTTCACCCCACATGGCATAGAGATTATCCTCTCATATGATTTATTTTTGGATAGCCAAGTGGCATTTGCTACTAAATATCATGTGGATGGTTTTATTATTATGGATGAGTCATCATATCATATTTGATTGGATTTACATTATAATATTGGTAAAAAGTTAAAGTTGAAGGTTATTCCTCAATTTTGGATAGTTGGGTTTGATTTCACCAAGGCATGGTCATATGAGTTTCAAAATACTCATAGTTAATTTTATTCAAATGGTTTGGACTATAATTCGTAATGTAAATGGATTTAGTTTTATGATATTCCATGTATTTAATAAGTTATGATTTAAACAAGAATGTGTGGCTTTTATACACTTTAGACCCTGTGGTTTAACTTATTTATAAGTGAATTAATTTACACACAAAGGTAGTTGCTAACTTTTAAGTGTTAATAAGTTAGGGTTTGATTCTTAAAGAATGTGTTGTTGTAAATCTAATTCCATTTGATCTAATCCATAGATCAAACCATCTCTACCCAAAACAAGGTTTAGCAAAGATCACAGTGAAGTTTATAGCGCTTGACTTGATGATCTACTTCAATTCCAGCAAGTCAAGTGAAACTTCAGTGACTGTGGTAAGTTTTATTTGAAAGCGCGAAAATTCCCCGGATTTTCTATGCATGAATGCAATGCACACTTTGGTATTCTCTCATTTTATTGCCTCTAAACCTGGGATATTACATAACAAAACCCCCCCGCTTGTTCGCATTAGCCACTACGAGGAAATCTTTCAAACCCGTAGTGAACTCGCCGGAGAGTCGGTTACTGTACATCCATTGCCGATTCATCTGCATTATTATAATATAAAATATATAATTAACCATGATGCATTTGTTAAACTAACTAGCTACAAACAATAGAAATTAAACAATGAACTACACACATGCATATTTTATCAATGACACATGAAAGGTTCAAGTTGCTAACCGCGATCGAGGAGGAAAAATAAATGAGGAAGCTCAAGTGTGGCTCCGACACTTCATATCATGTTTGTTTCATGCTCTTGGGGCATTTCATCAAACACCTTGTGTGCATAAGAGGAACCAAAAGCAAACCTAACACCCCCTTGTGAAGTTTGTGAAGAGAAGTGGCACCAAATGGCTAAGTGTGGCTGCTGGATGGGTATATACAGTGGGAGGGGCTTTAGTCGCGTGCTAGCCCGGCAAACCGTGACTAACAGGTGCCCGAAGGCTTTAGTCGCGGTTGGCCCGGCCAACCGCGACTAAAGCCCCTCACGTGCACCAGCTGGCCACCGAGCGCCCTGGGCCCAGACCTTTGGTCGCGGTTCGCCTCCCGAACCGCGACTAAAGGTCCCGAAATTTTTGGGGACTAATGAGGCTGGACGGAAGGCCCTTTTTCCACCAGTGTGGGCCGCGACAGAGAAGGCAACATCTTCCATTTGATTTCTATGCATATGATGTTGTAATATGCGATGGCTGGACTTTGTGGCTGACTTCAAATTTAATTTTGCATGCTTCATTTGTGTTGCATACTAAAAATGTGAAAATAGGCCAAAAATCTAGTATTAGAAGCATCGTATTGGGTGCACCATTTGGAGAGCCGCCCCAATACGGCGGCAATGTGTGACCGGGCCTACTTGCTGGCCGCTGTTGTCGGATGCCTTATTGGGGGTAACCCTAGAGATGATCTAATTGCATTCACTTATGGGATCCACTACATAATTAGATTTCTATTCATCAACCCTCGCTCTGCTATGTTTTGTTTTGAGCTCTTTTGTTTTTGTTCCTAAACTTCGAAATAAGACAAGGTCTTCTTTTTCTTCAGGTCTCTCAAATTATCTCGTAGAGTACTATATATGCCGTCATGAATCTCTTCTGATGCTCCCATGATCTACTGATCTAGATTGTAGAGTGATGTGGACTACTGAACTCCATTCCTTTTAGTAAAAGTATCCTAGTATTAAATTGTAACTCCTTTTTTCTTGCAGATAAGGACGGCCATATTCCAAAAGTATACTAGTCAGAAGAGCAACAAGACATGATATTGATCACCAGTAGTACGAACCAACTAATTATGCGTGTGATCTCTGTAGCAATGATCTTGTTCAGTTCCTTGAGGCAGGGTGAGAGCACCAGTAGGCACCAAACTTTGCTGTCGTCTTCCTCCGCAGCTACAGGCGTGGTGGAGAGCCCACCCTGGCAATAATGCAACTCCCAGATTTAGGACGTGGTCTGCTTGCCACATTTGCTATCTATATACGCACTCATTCCCACGCACCAAGAGCTCACCTCATCACCTACTAGACAGAATCAGCAGCAGCACCAAGAGCAAAGAGCCAGACCAGTTCTCTGAACTCAAGCCTTCTTCTTCTTCTGAATTCATGGAGGCTCCACCACCTTCTCTCATCTCCGTCACAGCCTCCATGGACGACGACGCTAGCTACGGCGTCGACCTGTCTCTGTCGCTCGCCCACATGCCACCATTGTCATCGTCGCCACCGTCTGCTACTGCTGCTGCTACTTCAGGTGGTGGCAATGGCAATGGCAATGGTGGCGGTGTGAGGTTGTTCCCTTGCCTGTTCTGCAACAAGAAGTTTCTCAAGTCGCAGGCGCTAGGGGGGCACCAGAACGCACACAAGAAGGAGCGAAACGTCGGCTGGAACGCCCACCTCTACACCACTCCCATCAACCCTGCTGCCGATGCTCCTATGCCCAACCACCAGATGTACCCCATCCAGGTCTCCCACTCCTGCCACCACCAGGAGTACCCCCAGGTCGTCGGCAACGATGGTGGAGGCTGGTGGCGTGACGGGGACGGCGGCGAGAACCAGCAGCCGCTGAGGAAGGTGGACCTTAACCTCAAGCTCTAGCTATCTAGTAGCTCTCTGTCTTAGTTTCTTTGTTATTCTCCTTCTCCTCCTCCTCCTCCTCCTCCGCCTCCTCCTCCTCCTCCTCCTCCTCCTCCTCCTCCTCCTCCTCCTCCCCTTTTAACTTGTGTACTGCTTGATTAATTAATGAGCCTTCTGCCGAACTGCTGATCGTGTAGATGCTGTAAACTTCTTTAAAAAGGGGACTCATCTATCTGTGTTTTCCAAAAGAAACTCAACCACGGTTTCGTACTTTCGCCAAAGAAGAAGACATATGGTCGAGTTTAATTATGTCCACATACCACATCTTAGACATATATAACTACATGAATAGGTGATTCTTGCCTACATTGCCATCCATGGTTACCTTCTTCTTATGCACATAATTATTTTTAGGGATTATGTGCATAATTGTTTGTTTCAGTGAATCTCCACGAAACAGATCAACATGTAGGACCCAATTTTATATGGGGCAGACCGATCGTTAACCTAATCTTGTGACATGGCACGAATTACTTCCTTGCATACTTGTACGTTGTTTCTCTTGTGTTCTTTACTTTATTTCACCTGTATGTATTATGTATTCTTTCAAAAGGGAAAAAATCCTCCTCACATGCTATAACAAAATTCCTCCGTAGAAAAAGAAAGAGAGCAAGAAAAACCACGGAAGAGACACAGCTCACTTGGGTCAGAGAAGTGGGTACAATATTCGCAAAAAAAAGAGAAGTGGGTAAAGAAGTGGAGTAGAGCCAATCTTATTTGAAGATCAGTCCTGCAAGATGTGTTCAAATTCCAGTCAACATGTGTTTGAGCGCTTGTTGATTAATTGGGGGATTTTAAAGTATAAATTCCAGTCGTTATGCCATTTTCTTTTACATAAAAGGCATTATATGCCGACTGTAAATTAATAAAGCCAGGAGATTCACAAAGAGTCGTTGTACCTTGAGGAGATTTTTTTTTTACATGGCTTCTCTTTGTGTGGCGCCTGGTACGCTCGCTACTTGCTAGCTAGACTACCTCTAGGAATTAGTACTAGTAACTTGACTAGTCTGCATCGAATGTTTGGGCTGAAGCACAGGTGTTGATGTTAGATATTCCCTCTGTTAGCGCGTGCCGCCAAACCAAAATACAGTCCATCCTCATGTACACGACTGCATATGGACACTGTCCAACATTAGAGCATCCCACAGGCCACCGCCACCCGCGTGTCCTCAATATATAGGGTGTGAGGCGATCACAATATATGAACATTTTGAAGCTCGCTTCCAGCACGGTATCTCCAAATGGCCGGTCTTATGTCTGATTTGCCTATCTTCATAGAAAAAATTATAGAACATTATCTAATGATACCACCATAATGCATAATTTCTAGCACACAAATTAGTGCCATAATAAATTTAAGTACAGAAATAATATAAGTCATACAACAATTGAACTCTAAATTGAATTAATGTGAAGTAACATATAGTCGACGTTCGTATATATTAGAACCATAGAACTACAACAAATTATAAAACTTGACCAAATATTACGAGAATGCTATATAGAAATCATGACCAATCAATAATATGTCATCATGAACATGGGGAACTACTCACGACGGTGTAACATGGAGATGATTAGTGGTATATGAAATATAACACTATCAAAAATATAAGTTCACCAACAAAGGATAACAAACAGTCGAATACTAGCATGCAAAACAACACCGATAAGCTATCTGTAGGGTTCCGTTTTACACACGCCGATATGTCTCCAAGTAGTAAGGGATTTAACATAACAAATTTCGAAATACTTGGATAAATTTACTGATGTGTAGGTGCTAGAATACCATAGTGCAAATGTGTACAATAAAAACACGGTGATTGGTGAGGTATTCATGATATGTAAATAACCATTGTGGAAAAGTGGGTTTATCGGTGACGGTAATTCTAACCATTGCCATAGAGGCATTCACATCAGATACATGCTCCTAGCAACGAGCCCTTTATCCGTCGCAATAGGGTTTTTTGACCCGTGTTCATAGAGTAGCTCAGTACAGTGTTAGGACCAATACAATTATAGCATAGAATATAAATTTAATAATAAAACAATAGATATAGAATAATACAACCTTATAATTGGCATATTTTCATAAATTTGTAATCAGAGTTCAGTGGTCCTCCCTCCGGTCTCTTTTAATTGACTCAAATTTAGTACAAAGTTGTACTAAATCTGAGTCAATTAAAAAAGAACGGAGGGAGTATATACAAGTTGCATTGACCAGTATGCAAAATACCATTTCGTGTTATGAACTTATGAATGCCATTGTTGAAGGAGAAAGTCATTAACATGGTTGGAATGCATGATTGTACAATTCAATTTCCCTCAACTAGTCGTATTCTTTTTTCTGTTTGCAAACGGTGCTTATGATCAAGATTGTATATATAAATCTAGACTTATAACTAGAGAATGATTAATTTCTCGTCCATGGTTTGCAATATAAACTCTATAATAATGACACTTTGCTCCTCTCCTTTTTCCTCACTCAGATATCCTTCTCTAAATCCAAATTTCTAAAATTTCGACAGATTGGTTGTCCCAACTTTCTATACCACCACTCTTAGCCGAGATCATGTTCTGCATGAGGAGAGAGAGAGAAATTTCTGTTGGGTGAGGATAGGGGAGAGATTGTAAAGAACGGTGAAACTTTTGCAAGATATCATAAATTTATGGGAGCATTTCTGGTGGAGAGGGTGCGGAAACTGGGAGGAATTTTGGGAAATCACCTATATTTGTGCACTTTCTACTATTGCAAAATGCAGAAGTAGTTCTATTAAGACATGTCCCCCATACGTGGTGTTTGTTTGGGTAAACCAACTCAACATCGAATAAGGGTTCGATATTGACCACATAAAAACAATCACCCTATGGGAATGATCTCTGGTGTTACCCTCTCCCAAGAGACCGCCAACAAGATTCATGGGAAATTCACATGTGATGGTACCTATTCCGCCAAGTTGGCTTAGCAAATGCAATTTGAAGACATCATCCCCACCTGCTTTAATGCTACAGTTTGGAAGATTTGGAAACCTACCAAATGTAAACTATTTGCTTACTTGATGATACACAATAAATTTGGACGGTGGATTGGCTTCAAAATAGGGGTTGGCAAAATTGTAGAAATTGCCCTATATGCAATCAAGCCTGAGAATCGGTGAGACATCTTCTCTATAAGTGTCCTTTCACAACTAGAATTCTTAAATAGATTTTAGGTTGGTGTGGTTACCATAACATACTTCCGACACTTTGGGCAAACCAGGCATCCATCAAGGATTGGTGGACAAATCATGCGGTTCCGTGGAAAGGCGAGAACAGCCACGTCCTCCAAAATCTTGCTTGTTTCCTAAGAAATATGAAAGAAACACAATGCTAGGGTGTCCCAACACCATGCCGCTCCGACCAAGGTTTTCATTGCTAGAATTAAAGACGAAGCGAGAGTGTGGTGTTTGTCTAGGACAACAAAATTAAGCATTGTAATTTCGGAAAATTATACTCCATTCAAAGTCCCGGCTCGGTATGCGTCTACTACACGTTTGCAAGAAGTTTGGATGTAAGCCAACCCATAAATCGTAAAAGTTTGGAACATTTTGACAACTTGGTGACAACATACATTAAAAAAATCTACATGTTAACCACATGTCAAGGAAACAACATTTAACAATTATTTAAAGCATATTTTGTGTTTTTTTGTTGCATATTAAGCTATGTGCCAAATTTAAATTTAAAACTTTACAATATATTAGTTTCCAAAGTATAATAGTAAATGAGCTAACAAATATGGAGGGGGGCGGGGGGTGCTTCATATTTCTACTGGTTTAAGCACTGTTAGCAGGTAGAGGGGGTTTATCACACTAGTGGAGAAGAGGCCTTTCGTCCCAAGCCCCTGGGAGGAAATGTCACCGTTTTGAACCAAACTGGGACCAATGGGGGGGGGGGGGCATTGGTCCCGGTTTGTTCCGCGCTGGGCGATCCCACCCATTGGTCCCGGTCCATTTGGGGCCTTTGGTCCCGGTTTGTGTTACAAACTGGGACTAAAGGGGTTGCGGCAGGGCGTGGCAGGCCGTGTTAGGCCTCCGACCCCTTTAGTCCCGGTTTGTAATACAAACCGGGACCAAAGGCCCACCCTTTGGACCCGGTTTTGGTTACCAACCAGGACAAAGTCCCCATCTGCCTATATAACCTTACCCTGCCCAAGTGTGAGCCACACTTAGCCATTTTTTCACTTCTTATCACAAGAGGGATGTATGTTGCTTTGCTCTCTTCACATGCACAAGAGGTGTTCGATGAAATGCTTAAGAGGTTTTGCCACTTGAGTTCACACAAAACAAGCCACACTTAACTTGTTTTTTTCTTCTCCATCGAGGTTAACAACTTTATCCTTTCATCTGTCATTGATAAAATGCATGTGTATATATATATATATACATCGTTTCACTAATCGTGATGTTCTGTAATGGTTTTTGATAAGCTTAATTATATCATGCAAATGAATCGGCAATGAATGTACATTGACCGACGCTTTGACGAGTTCACTTCGGGTCTGAGTAATTTTATGGCCATGGCTGAGGCAAATAAACATGGTGGATTTATGTATTGTCCATGTGTTGAATGTAAGAATATCGTAAATTATGCTCACTCGAGTATCATTCACGGCCACCTTCTGTGATCCGGTTTCATGTCCAGTTACTATTGTTGGACCAAGCACGGAGAAAGAGGGGTTATGATGGAAAACAATGAAGAAGAGGAAGAGGATGATGACAGCTATCCCATGTTCCCTGAACACTGTGATACTGCAGAAGGCAATGAAGACAATGAATCAGAAGATCAAGAGGCACCAGATGAGCCTGCTGATGATGATCTTGGTCGGGCCATTGCTGATGCAATGAGAGAATGTGAAACTGAAAAGAAAAAGTGGGCCTTCGACCAGATGATAGAAGATCACAACAAATTGTTATACCCAACTTGCGAAGATGGCCATAAAAAGCTAAGTAGCACACTGGAATTGTTGCAATGGAAGGTAGAGAACGGTGTCACTGACTCGGGATTTGGAAAGTTGTTAATAATTATTAAGAGGAAGCTTCCAAGGGGTAACGAATTGCCCGCCAGTATGTACGAAGCTTACATTTAAAGATTACCCTGTAAGTAGTACTATATATATAGCTATATCCGTGAATCTCTTTGATATTTTCTTTCAATACAATGCTTGATTATTAATTAGTTTGATCGAACTATTTTCTCGTAAAGTGTTTGAAGCAGGAACCCGTGAATAACTTATGTGGATACTACGTCTGCGAGTTCATTCGTCAGATGGACTGTCACAAGGATGCGGAGGAGGCTATACACGTCACTCGTGTACGTGAACAATTTTCCATAAGTAATCTTATTTTATTACCATCAATTGTATTGAGTTCCATTCATATATATTGATCTTCTTTTTTTAATATAGATGATACGCCTGCAGGACACTCTCATAACGGAGGATCGCATACGAGAAATTCAAGAGAAACTCGCGGGATTATTTCTTAACGAGGCCCTTGCCCCAACTGGAGAATACTATCGAAAGTTCATAGATCTTGATCGATATCGTCGTTAGGCATATATGAGATAGATATAGTAAAGAGGTCCGACTTTATATTGTAAACATACATTACGTGTATTGTATTTCATGACAACGTCTATATATTCATGATGATGTTTGTGGTTTCTTGAATGATGTATGCATTGCAAAATTGAATGAATAATATATAACCCTGAAACTCTGTCGTGACAGAGAAACGGCCAGTTTCTCTGCCGCGGCAGAGAAACGGTCATTTTGTCTGCCGCGGCAGAGACTCTGCAGTCCCGGTTCGTATCACGAACCGGGACCAAAGGTCCTCGACCACGAGCCTGCTGGCCGCACCACGTGGTAGCCCCTTTGGACCCGGTGCACATTTGAACCGGGACTAAAGGGGGGACCCTTTAGTCCCGCCTGATTGGTCCAGGTTTGGAAACCGGGACTGAAGGTCCAAATGGACCGGGACTGAAGCCCCTTTTTCCACTAGTGCCAGGAGAGTTGGTCGGCAGAGCAGCTAGAGAAGCGACTCCGGCGGCCCAGATCAGATCCGCTGTGCGGTTTATTTAGCGGTCGTGCGGTGACTTATCTAGCCACGACCGTACCCACAGTAACCTCTTTTGTCTTCACCCACCGACCTGAACTAAAGTGACGGGCGATGCTGCAGCCCAGCGAAGCTGGGAGTTTTTTCTTCAAAATGAGGGCAACAACATTTTTCCGATAAAGGGTATATATTAATATTGAAAGATACCGATTACATATAACATCTGCAATAATAGAATACTTTAATGGTAGTACGGATGCAAACAACTAAAAAAGAGAAAAAAATACTAAGAAATAAAAACTCCCGCTACGGTATTCCAGCCCTAGCAGCAGCAATACATCTTTTCAAAAGCGACGCCTCCAAGAAGGAAACGACGCACAAGCTTCATTGTCGTCCGATCAAAAGATTTTAGATTTTCACCCTCAAAATAGTGCCCACTCTCAAAACAATGCTTTCAACAAAATCATTGCCAGACACAATCAATTAAGATCAGACCTTAGATTTTCAGCCTGAAAGGTAAGACTCTGAATTTCACATGTGGTATCGCCCACACTTGCATACTGCTACTGGGAAAACCAGAATACCAAGCAAATCCCTCAAAATCATAGAGACTCGAACATCCATTACTAGTACTTCAATACGGCCTTCATGATATTCTCCGTCTCTGATTTCACCATGGACTAGAATGTCATCTGATAGGAACATAGAACAGAGATTCGCGCCGCTCCTTCAGAATCAAATATTCGGAATAAAAGCATGGATGCGCATGACCGAATACCGCCCAATCTAGCAAACTCCTAGCATAAGGTGCATTGTTACATTCGTCGGAGGAGCCTTCCGGAACTCATCACTCCGGTCAGATGAAGAAGAACCGGCC
Source organism: Lolium rigidum (assembly GCF_022539505.1). NCBI lineage: Eukaryota > Viridiplantae > Streptophyta > Magnoliopsida > Poales > Poaceae > Lolium > Lolium rigidum. The sequence continues at coordinate 44,380,650 of NC_061512.1, forward strand.
TTAGGAAGGTCACCATCTTCGCAAAAGAAGAACCCTAGGACAGACACCTTTATTAGGCAGAACGGCTGGCCCCCACGCCGGTGCTTGTAGGTCGACCTCATCGGCGGAAGAGGAGGCTGCCAACAACCACACAACCTGTCGACGAGTCATCTCCCGCCATCCCCAACACCGAAGTAGGCCACCACCGTGAGCCACCTGGAGGGAGAGACACAGAGAATCCACCAACCACCACCAGGAACGACCACACCACCATACACAATAGATCCGCAGCCGTCGGGGACATTCCCGCCGCCGGCCACATCGCCGAAGCATCACCCGGCCGCTGCAGCCCTCGCTAGGGCAGCAAGGCAAGATGCGCCACAGAACCATCGGCCGAGGCCGCCCGCCCCGGATCCACCACGCCGATCACCGACCAGCCCCGCTACCGGTGATCTCCGTTACCGATCCCGCGCCTCCTCCGCGCGCTTGACGCGAGAGGGGAGCCTGCCGCCGCCCAGAGCACCACGGGCTTTGCCCGCACGCGCCGGCAATGGCAGAGAGGAGGACGACCGGAGGAGTGGGGAGAGGCGGTGACGGCTTAGATTTTCCGCCCGAGCCGCCCTACGTGGTGGGCGACGCGGGGGGCAACAACTTTGTCTCATCTATTAACTAAAAAGAGAATGCTCAAGGAGAAACTGGATGAAAACCTAAAACAACAATACCAAGTTCACACAAAACACCCCATCCACACCAACAATTAAGCCTAACATAGGCCCAAACAACATGGCAGTGTCCACACTAGCCGACACAAGCGACCACAAACATGAGACTCCAACACTGCGCCGATAAAAGTAGATATAGCGGGCACCCATCAATCAACTAGATAGCGAGAAAATAGCAAATCTCTCAAGCAAAGACAACTCCAAACACTGTTGCTAGAGTCCGTTCTTCTTAAAGCTAAATGCATAACTCGACGGAGCCTCAGCCAAGCCCCGCACCCACGGAAGCTGGAAGATGCTACGTCCATGCCGCTTTTGCGTACCCAGCTGCAGTTGCAGACACGACTGCCTGTCTGGTGAGTGAGTTTTGCAAGTGGTAAAAATGGAAAATGCGGTGTTTCTACTTTGATTCTACTACTCGATCGGAATAATTAAGCTGAAGCCATGTCACGTCGTGCCTAGTGCTCACCCAGATTTGCAAGTCCAATCCGGTCTGATCTGATGCTCTTACTGCTACTCACACTCACTCACAACAGCAGAAGCCACTCACATGTTTCATACTACAGTACAAGAAACGAAAAACTGTCTGCTCAAGCTCTACTACACACGTCAGTTCTGGACGGAATCCTCCTCCACTGCTTCTTGTCCACTCCACGACCAGGATGCGCCTTTCTCGTCTCCAACAGAAGCATAAATTCTTGTGCACCCATTTGGTGTTATTTTTGTCAGATTGGGTTGACTATACACCTCACATGAATATTTTTCCTCACAGATTCCACACGAGTTCCCCTATATGTTTCATACATGTTCCCCGGGATCCGAATTCAGTTCAAACCATACTATGAAACACCATGTAACCCATCTGAAAGTATAATAAAATGGTGCGGAACCCGTTTAAAGTACCTGATTGATGATTCGTGCAAATTGGTTATAAGTACTCTCCCTCTGTTTCATAGAAGTTGCCTAAGATTTGGCCAAATCCGAATGTATCTAGGCACTAAATAGCATCTAGATACATCTAAATTTTAAGAAATTCAAACAAATTTAATGAGACAGAGGGAGTATATAAGATCAAATGAACCGCTGAGGAATCGGATGATGTGGATATCTTCCACCAAGAGATGCTTTGCTTGTTGCCGCATATATTTTTTATAGATGTATTGAGAATTTGCTGCATCACCAATTGGATCCTCCCGTAACTCCCTCCCGTGCCGCCCCCGCGCGGCGGCCGGGGGGATCTCCACACCGTCGCCGCCCCTCCTCCCCCCTCTCCTCCTCCCCTCCCTCGCCGCTGCCAGGGGGCGCGGTCAGGCAAGCCTGGCCGGCGCCGGCGGCGGGGGGGGATTGCTTCGTTCCCTATCACGTGGGGGTCGGGCGCGAGGCATCTTCCTCGGCTCGGGAGCCTCATGACGGACGACGTGGCGGTGGTGTGCCCTTCCGGCGGCGGAGGGAGGGGTGGGGGCGGGCTGCAGGGGGAACCCTAGGTCCCCTTCTCCTCGCCTCTCGGCGGCTGGCGGTGGTGGGCTTGCGTTCGGCTGCGGCGGTGCCCAGGTGTGTGCGGTGTCTCCGGACTACGCGATCTGCTTGGTTTCTCCGGCGGCAACCATGGCCAGCCTGGGATGGTGGCCGGCGTGCGGGCCCGACCTGAATAAAGGTGGCGGTCCTAGGGTCTCTCTTGGGTGAAGATGAAGACCTGCCGGGGGCCTGGCCTTCTTGATCTGGCCGGAGTGTTGAGTTCCGGAAGGCGCCGATGGCAGGTGTAACAACGCTTATATTGCCTGGAGTTTGCTGGATCGGTGGTATTCGGTCGTGCGCACCCATGCTTTTATTCCGACCGTTTGGTCTGGAGGGAGCGGCACGAAGCTCTTTTCGGTGTTGACACCAAAGTGACAGCTCATCCATGGTGAAGTCATAAGAAGAGAATATCATGAAGGCCGGATTGGAGGACTAGCTAATGGAGGTTCAAGTCTTTGCGCTGTTGAGGGGCTTGCTTGGTGTTCCGGACTTCGCAGTAGTGGTATGGAAGTTGGGGCGACAGCACATGTGAAGTTCGGAGTCTAACCTTTCAGGGTGAAAACCCAAGGTCTGGCCTTAACTGGTTGTGGCTGGCAATGTCCTTGTTGAAGACATTGTTTTGAGAGCAGAGACTATCTTCAAGGTGAAAACCTAAGATCTTTGATCGGGCAACGACGGCGCTGGTGCACTATTCTCTTCTTGGAGGCGTCGCTTTTGAAGAGTCCGAATTTTAGGTGTTGTCTTGGTGGTGGTTGTACTACTGTTGCTAGGGCTGGGATACTGTAGAGAGACTTTTATTTCTTAGTTTTCTTTTTCTCTTTTTTGGCTGTGTGCATCCGTATTGTTTTAGGCCATTGCGTTGTTGCAGAGGCTGGGTGTAATTGCTATCGTTTGATATTAATATATTCCCTTTACCGAAAAAAATGGGGATTTTCTTATAAAAGAGTGATCATCTAGAACAGCAGTAATACAATTTTTTATCATCGTAGAGATTTGGTAGAAAAGTGGATGTATATACACAAGCAATAACAGTTTTGTCAATTCTTAGCTAGAGCTAAGTTAAATCTCATTTGACTGGGAATTAGTCACATCCAAACAATAAAAGACAGTAATTATGGTGGTCAAGTTACACAACATTTAGTCGTATAATTGCATAGTAGGATGGTTTGATTTCATCAATTGAACCGCTTAGAAGAATGACATGGCCTACTGGATTGCTGAAACAATGACACTGTTATAATTTCATGTTGAGAACTTGAGATACTCACCGGCGGTTTGGGTGGAGCTATGATTGGGCCTCAGATATTCAACTATCCAAAGTGAAGTTAGCTGGACAAAATTAGGAAGCCATATAACATCAGTACATCACACATCCTTCTCCACCCAATCCGAAGACCGAAACCATAAATATCGAGTGGTGTACAAGAACTAAAATACAGCATCAACGTTCAGTAAACGCACAAACATACCACATGAACATCTAGGTTTAGTTTGCAGGGTTGTTGATTTTCGACTGGAATATCGGATTGCACGACACCATGTTCACATAGTAACGGTTCAGGCTATGGTTGCTAAGTGCAATATGTATTTAATAACTTATAAAATTAGCCACATAAACAGTTCAAAGCAGGTTAAGCAAACACGAACGATAGTACCGGATCAAGGCCGCCGCCTCCTCCTCTCCCCCCCCCTCCCGGGCAGTGGCGGAGGATCCGCCCGCCCCGCCCCGAGCAGCCGCCCTCAGACCGCCGCACCTCAGCCGCCGCTGCCGCCGGCCTCGGCCTTGCGCTGGCCTTGGCCCCGGCTCCGGCCCTGGCCCTGGCCACAGTCCCGGCCCCGGCCCCGGTCCTAGCGGCAGTGGCGGCGCCCCTTCCGTCGAACGACGAGTGGGAGGAGAGGGTTTCCGCGGCGGTGTTCCATGGGAGGTGATGAAGCATCGGTGGAGGAAGTCGGGCGGCACGGCTACTTGGTCGGGGCCTGATTCTCTCCGTCGGTAGCCATGGAGGATTCGGTGGCGGCCTCCGCCCCCCATGACGGTTCGACGGTGGTACGCATGATCTGTGCCGCCGTCCTCTTCCATGGTGATCCGGCAGGAGGGACTGGCGGCGTGGGGGCTGCTGGTCTTGCTTTTTTTTTTTGTGGCGGTCCTCGGGTTTCTCGCAAGCGAAGATGAAGATCTACCGGAGGTCCGTTTGCCTTGATCTGGCTGGAGAGATGAGTTCCGAAAAGCTCCGCCGGTGAATGGAACAGTGCATATTTTGCCTGAAGTTTGCTGGATCGGGTGGTATTCGGTCGCGCGCACCCATGTTTTTATTCCGACCGTTTCGTTCCGGAGGGAGCGGCGCGAAGCTCTATTCTGTGTTGACATCAGGTGACGCTTTGGTCCATGGTGAAGTCATAAGAAGGAATATCATGAAGACCGGATTGGTGGACTGGCTAAAGGAGATTCGAGTCTCCGTGATCTGAGGGATTTCCTTGGCGTTCCGGGCTCCGCAGCAGTGGTATGCATGTGGGGGCGACAACACACGTGAAGTTCAGAGTCTTAAATCTCAGGGTGAAAACCCAAGGTCTGGTCTTAACTGGTTGTGCCTGGCAATGACCTTGTTGGGGGCATTATTTGAGAGTGGGGACTATCTTCAGGGTAAAAACCTAAGACCTTTCGTCGCGCGACGACGGCGCTGGTGCACTGTTCCCTTATTGGAGGCATCATTTTTGGAGAGTCTGTATTTCAGGTGTTGTCACGGTGGTGGTTGTATTGCTGTTGCTAGGTCGTGAATGCTGTAGCGGGACTTTTATTTTTTAGTTTTATTTACTCTTTTTTGGCTGTGTCCATCAGTACTGCCACTAGGGTGGAGCGTTGTTACAGAGGTTGTGTGTAATTGGTATGTTTTGATATTAATATATTCCCTTTATCTAAAAATATTATCATGTTAACACAATCCCAAAAGTAGCCTGATATAGTTCAGTGTGACAAAGCAGAACTGTCCCTTAAGCATGCATTTATGTCACCCATAGTGATTGTATTTTCACAACTTGCATGGTGACGGTCTTTTACGGCACAACAATGCCGACCACTAATTCGGTGATGACCCCTGTGTTTGTACGTCGGTCCACAGGGATCAAATCAGTAAACCCCAGATTGACACAATTGTAGCTGACTAAAATAGGTTAATTTTTTCATTTGGAGACAACATTTCCATCGATAACTGAGACGTATATGGCGGACTTCTTCGTCGATGTTAGAGCTACACGACTCCAATCTTGAATGGACGTGTTCGTGCATCTGCTTGTGTGTCATGTACTTGGGTATTTCTGACATGAAGCTATGTTTTTTGGCGGCCGCTCGTTCAGAAAGGTCACCATGGCCTGTGCGATGCTTTCGGTTTTGTCCACTCGATAACTGAGACGTCCCCCACACAAGCCTGAACGACAGGTGTCCCTTAACAATACCACATATGGCGATGCAGCCCAGGACAAGCCGTTCCTACTCTGGGAATTATAAAGGACACGTACCTTAAAGGGTACATTAGCATACTGCGGCACCATCTGCTGTCTGCAATGTCTCTCTATCTGTTTGAGTCGACCAGTGAGTGGATGCAAAACGTACGGCAAGCATAAACGCCAGGCATATGAGGCCGAATAAGCAGCAGCAACAGCTGTCCTATCTATGCTCCTCGACTTTACAGTCCTCCAAGCAGATGATCAAAAAGTTAAAAACCCTCAACACGGATAAGTACAAGAACTTACATTGAGCACAAAAGTTCATAGAATTAACAGGTGGGCCGACAAAGAATAGCTAAGGGTGCGTATAATTCAGTGTTACCAAATTAAGAAGATGGAAACCACTTCCACAAGGCGAGCAGATCACGGCTGCTTTTGAGTCCTGGAAGAAAACATGTAACCACATCGGCGGCCTAGCTATCGACAGATCTCCTCGATGGCGGCCACGATCTGCGGAGGCTGCACGACGGTCGCATCTTCCAGAGGTGCAGCATACGGAGTTGGCACGTCCTGCGACGACAGGCACATCGGGGGAGCGTCCAGCTCGTCCCAGAAGTTGTCGATGATGGCTGACCTCAGGCTGGCGCCGATGCCGCCGGTCCGCATGCACTCCTCCACGATCAGCACGCGGTGGGTCTTCTTGACGGAGTTTCCGATGGTGTGTAGATCGAATGGCTTCAAGGACCTGATGTCGATGACCTCAGGGTCGTACCCCTTGTTCACCAATGTCTTGACTGCCTGCATCACATGGTATCTCATGCGAGAGTATGTGAGGATGGTCACCTGCGAGCCCGGACGCACCATTTCGGCCTCCTCCAGGCAGCAGATGTAGTCCTCATCGGGGATCTTCTCCTTCATGTTGTACAGAAGGACATGCTCGAACACAACCACGGGGTTCTCACTCCTGATGGCAGCCTTCAGAAGGCCCTTCGCGTTGTAAGGAGTAGAGCAGGCCACCATCTGAAGGCCCGGAATTGACTGGAAGTATGACTCGAGACGCTGCGAGTGCTCCGCGCCAAGCTGACGGCCAACACCTCCAGGGCCTCGGATGACAATTGGGATCTTGAACTGACCACCTGAGGTGTAGTGAAGCATGCCGCAGTTGTTTGAGATCTGGTTGTATGCGAGGAGAAGGAAACCCATGTTCATGCCCTCCACAACTGGCCTCAGCCCCTTCATTGCTGCTCCAACTCCCATACCGGTGAATGAGTTCTCGGCAATAGGGGTATCAAGGACCCGGAGGTCTCCAAACATCTCAGATAACCCTTTGGACACCTTGTATGAACCTCCATAGTCACCAACGTCTTCACCAATCATGCACACTGTGGGATCCAAAGTCATCTCCTCTATCATAGCTTCACGAAGGGCCTCAAACATCAAGACCTCATGCCTGAAAACAACAGAAGGTTAATTCCGGCCATCAAGCATTATCCGACATGAAGTGAGCTAGATATGGTATATTAAACACACATTTCAATTCCTAAAAATATAACATATGCCATATCTGTATTTCAGAGAACAGAACTTCAGTATTCATTTGATTGGGTGTGAACTTGAACAAACAATAGTAGAGTCACTGCAGATACCCAGAAAGACTCTGGCTACTTTAGAGCATCTCCAGGAGCTATAGTATTTTGGCCCCCAATCCCTAAAAACTGTATTTTTAGCAACTGGAGACAAAAAAAAAATGATCCAAGAGCATTGCTATAACTGTTCCCCCACACAAAATAATTTAGGAGACTTCCTATATTTGCTTGATTGATTGTCAAATATCACCTTTGTTGGATCAGTCAAACCCGCGCCGTCCCCAACCCTCCCGTGGCGCCCACCATGTTCTCGTGTCAAGGCGCTCGCGGTGGTGGTTGCCAAGCCAGAGAACATGGTGCTATGGCCGGAGGTGCTATGGCAGCACACACACGGGAAACTCCTGGTTGGCTCTGCGCTCTCGTCGACTTGCCTTCTCCTGCTGTCTGGCTGGCATGCGCGGCAGACACACGGCAACGGGCCACCAGCCTTCCCGTCGCGCAGAACCGACAACAAGTAACGAAGCCGAAACTGGGAGATCACAAGCCACTGCCACCGCCGCCAACTCGTCGAGTGCAATAGAGACCCCCGAGGAATGGTGCTTTACCACCATATGGGTTCTGATGTATCGCGAGAAAACAGCTGCTGAACGTGAGGAGGCAGCCCAGCGGACGCAGGAGCTGTGGCGCAATGCCTACTTTGAGGTGCCTTCGCCGGAGTGGGCCACAGGGATGGATACCCGTGAACGAGCGTGCGGCTTGATGTGGGAGGTGGAGCACATCCACCCGACCGCTGACTCAGGCGACAAGAAATTGGAGCAAGACACGCAGAAGGTGGTCCACGAATCATAGGTGTTGTGGAAGGACAAGCGGCTCTAGTGCATCCCCGAGGAACTCAAAGAGTGTTGGATGAGGAGAAGAAAGACGATGAGAAGTCCTCTGACTTCGATGTTGGATATTGGTCTGACTAGTGAACTATGTTGTATTTTAGTATGTGTGATGAACTATGTATGTCTGGACTATGTTTTCTATTTGTATATGTTTAGGACCATGTTTGCTTGCATTTTAGTAGGCACTATTTGTTTTGTATTTTTTAAATTTTATTTGAATTGTTTAAATTTTATTTTATTAGAAAGCCTTGGAAAGCTCAATTTTCTATTTGCCTCCCTATAGCTTCTCTCTCCTCTTGGTAAAACCATTTCCCATCCTATATTTTAGGATCTTTTGGAGATGCTCTTAGCCCAGTAAGGCGTGACTGCATTTGGTTTTAGAGCAACATATGGGTACTATTATCCACCAATTAATACGGAGTATCTGCCTCATTTTGCAAGACACAAACAGTGTAGCGATTTCAAAATTTTCATATAGTAAATACATATAAACTTGATACAGTAGAGAGAGTCAATCAAGTGGAGCTGTAACATGAATTCCTCATGTCTGGGATATACTGACTGATTATACACGATGTAGATTCAACTAAATACATGGGAACATGGTTTTCCAAGGATAGACCACCCTATACCAGTCATCACATCTAAATAAAGCAGTTAATCTTGTGTCTAATTAAACTACATCAGAACCCCTATTACAGAACACAAAACCAAGCAATATACTCACATGAAGTACGAGTATAATCCATAGATAGAAATGAAGAATCAACGACCAGGGGCAACAGTTTGGTGCAGGAACATCTAAATTAAGCTGAATTGTTTGTCCAATTAGAACCACTTCGTATGTTTATCTCCCAGGAGCAATGACATGTAAAGAAAATAATACAAGTAGTTGATTGCACAAATGCCTACCCGCCAGCAGTGGAGCCTGCCGCCTCATCCTTGACAGCGGCGGCGCGGGCCACCACCAGCCCGCCCCGCGCCCGTGCCGAGCCCGGCCGCCTCGACCCCGCGGCCACCCGCACGCTCGTAGCCACTGGGCGCGGTCACAGTCCGTCAGCCACTTCGCACAACCGTAGAACGCGGACGCAGACGTTGGTTAGGACTCGGCGCGTACCTTGTGGGATAGCGGCGGATCTGTACTTGCCAACGGCGCCGTGCAGCGCGGCCGCCGTGGCATGCAGCGAGGCGGCGGCGGCGGCGGCCATTGGGTCTCGTAGTGATGCGGACGCGCCGGGCTGGTGCTTCGGCGAGGTTGGGGGACGGAGAGCACGAGGTGAGCAGCTCGCGGCGACGACGTGGCGTGCGTGAACAGGGTCTACGGCCCGAGGGCTACGAGAGGGGCCACCTGCCCGTCGCTGCCTCACGGGCCGTGGTTTATGGACTTAGCGTATGCAAGGCCTGCAGCCTCGGGGTGCATCGATAGCCTCTTGTTTTGGATGCACCTGGTCCAGTCAGGTGGGCTAGCCCAGTAACTCTTGGTTTTTTCTTCACCCAACAGCGGCGGATCCTATAAACGATCAGGTCGGTGCATACGGCATGCCGCACACCCCTGGTCAGGTATAGGGCCCGGCCCATTTCCGTTTTTTCTGCTTTTTTTTTTCATTTTCTGTTTATTCTTTCTCTTTCTTTTTTGTTTGTTTTTCTGTTTCTGTTTTTGTTTCTTTTCCTTTTTCTTCAAATTCATAAAATGTTCAAATTAGAAAACTGTTCAAACTTTGAAATTGTTCAAAACTAAAAAATGTTCAAATTTTAAAAATGTTCATATTTGAAAAATATTTAAATTTGAAAATATTCAAATTAAAAAAATTCATGTTTTTAAAGGTGTTAAATTTTTTAAAAATATTTCCACATTTTAAAAATGTTCAAAGTTGAAAATTGTTAATAATAAAAAATTGTTCATATTTTGAAAAAATATTAATTTTGGGGAAAAAATATTTTCCCCTAAATTTAAAAAATGTTAAAAGTATAAATATGTTCATACTCAAAAAATTGTTCAAAAAAAACAGGTTTTGAAAAAGTTCAAGTTTTAAAAACACAATAAAATAGGAAAACAACAAAAAGAATCGAAAAAGCAAAAAAAAAAATTGGGCTAGCCCAACACCTATCGTGGAGTGTGCGCCACATGCTATACACTGAGCGGGTCGGTGTATAGCACCCCCCCCCCCCCAATAGCCCTTGTTTCTTTTCTCTTTCTCAGAGCACTCCATATGGATAATTTGAGTCCCCTCAAAGTGGACTATTTTTTTTCTCCCTGTCACAGAACCGCCTTCTTCACCTCCGCCTTCTCTATAGATCGATTCCCCTTCCTTCGGTCGCCTCACCAGCATCAAGAGCTCATGTGTCTCTAATATTTTCTAGATATTTGGTACTCATCATGGTTTTGGCATCCACCTCAATTGAGATGCCATCGTCCACAATAATTGATCTCTAGTTCTTCGTTCGGCGATGAGATCTTCTTCCCTACATCAATGTTGGTGTTGGAAGATTACTATTTTCTAGGTATGGGCCTTCAGATTCTGCTTCGCCAAATCCATTTTAGATTTTGTGGTGACCCGGCATACCACTGCATGGTGTAGTATGCAAGTCTGATATAATACCAATGAAACACCGTTCCACTCGTATTATATCGCTCAGAGTGGTACAACAGAAACATATGCGGGTCCAAGGCATGTCTATAGAATTACAACACAGACTCTTTACAAAAGATCCACACAGCCTCCTACTTTACAATGAGGTAAAACTACAAATAAATTCCAGAAGAACGACTCGTGATCTAATCTTATCACGGACTCTATTTATAGAGTATTTAGCTAGCTATAGGGGCGATGAATAGATTCTAGCTAAATAGGAGCTAGGTTTAGGAAACTAGTTCCCTTCTATGGCTAAACTAGGTTTTCTCCTTGATGTATTTGGTATCTGACTCCTCTGACAGGGTCTTGTCTCTTGCGGTAGTTGTTGACTCCTCGACCTTCGAGTTGCTTCGTAGGTCCTCCTTCGATGTCTCCATATCTAAGCGGGGATTTAAGAGTGGGATGAGTACGAGCGTACTCAACAAGTTCATTATAGGAAAGAGGTGTTTAATGCACTAGCTACGGCATTAGACCAGAAAGTCTAATACCAATGCAGGTTTTCATAATCATTTCTTCAAGAGGTTACTTTTATTCAGAAGAACTATGTCCGTCAGCCTTCACCGGTTTACTAGAACTTCATGGAGCTCCTTTCCGGCCGCGTTCGCAGTTCCATATCCCGGAACAGGGAGTGACAGGTCACGGTTCTTTACACTCTGCAGAGGGGTGTTGCTTTACCCATAAGAGATCTTATCCTTGGTGCCAACCAGGTGTACATTCCCGTCCACACTTCCTATGGTGTGAGGCCCGGTATAAGGTCTAGCCAATCATGTTCCTCCGCTACCTCGAACACCCACCCTTTGTTGCATACCCCGACCACCGGGTCCTCGTCGGTCCTCTTATACCACTTAAGGATGGACCCCGACCACGACAACAGTTTGGGACTCGTTAACCAAACTCCTTCGCCGGTAGCTGCAACCCATCATAGACCGCAATACCGTGGGGACTTTAGGCTTCCCCAGCCCACCGCTTGCACTTCGAGTGACAAGTGTCTACGGACTATGCCGTGGGGACTTTAGGCTTCCCCAGCCCACCGCTTGCCCTGACAGATACAAGTGTCTACGGTAAAGCGCATCCGTTGATGAACGAGAGGTGGAAACACTTTTGACTACTCCGTCCCACTCCGGATCTTATGGTTGACACGGATATTACGGCACAAGAATCATCGGCGACATTTGTTGTTTAATCCTAGATGGATATAAGCCCGTGCAATGGAACCTCCACCATATCAACACAATCCATGGTTCCATTGCCCACCACATAGTCATATTCATAGTTATGAAAGTAGTGGTTTTGATTTTTGTGCAATAGTGATAACCATAATACTTTGCAAGTAATTTGATAAAAATACTCAAATGACATGAGCAAGTGATGAACTTGCCTTTCTTGACTGCAAGATTATGCAGGCAAGGTCTTCGATTCGCAATAACTCCAAATTCTGAAATAGCATCATCGTCCGGTAAGGACGATGTTTAAAAGATTGGCAAGGATGCAATAATGCATAAGAATGAGATGCAATCGCTCTAAGCGTGACCTAACCCCGATGATTTAGGGTTAGTGAGTTGTGATGATTAATTCAGGGTGTGTTGCACTTTTAGAGTGATTTACAAACAAGGTTCTTATTCAGGTGTGGTTACATAGTATCATAGACAGGTGTTGCAACATATCATAACAATAGCATTAATAGCACACAACAATAACATTTTGTATAATCCTGACATGTAATGAATAGTGGTTGGGGGTTAGCATTATATGACATGGTTAATGATTATTTATCATATAATTCAAAAGAATAACTTTTGAAGAACATGTTCTAAAATGAAGAACAAGTATGATATTAGGTTTGTGGGGTTCTATGGTTTTCTATGATTGTAATTGGTTTCTGGAGTAAGTAGTAGATGGATCACAACAATGTTGGATTCATCAATACCTAGGGCTGATAAGGCTGAGTTAAGCCTAGGCATCCTAAGCAAGTATTTATACATGGTTGTTAGCAAGGTTGATTCATTTTGTTGGTGATAGCTAGCTAGAGTTAATAGGTCCTGTTAGGTAGGGTTGATGATGATTATTTATTTACTTCAAAAGAATAACTTTTGAAGAACATACTTCTTACATAATAAGAAGTATATCAATTAGGGTTGAGGTTGTCTAGGTTTTGTTATTGGGTTTATTAAGTAAGAAATGATGGTTTCCTAAATAGGATGTTTAATAATTATCTCACACTAATAGGGTTTAGTGTGTATGGGATGTGATGTCAATATTAGCATGGTTGTTATTGGAGTTCATCACAATGGTGTGATTCCATATAGGTATGAGTAAGGTTGATATTTTGATGATAGGAACAAGGGTTTAGACTTAGGTGTTCCTGTTTGATCATCTAGGTTTGATGAGATGAACACATGGGCTATCTATCTTGCTAGTGATAGGTCTTCTACATTTTATGTGACTAAGCTAAGTATTTAGTTGCTACCATAATTCTTATGGTTTGGAAGAAGGTACCATGATCACATGCTCTAACCTAGGGTTTAGGTTAGAATCAATTTAGGTTTCTTATGAATTAATGGAGCTAGGATTTGGTGCATAGTTGAATTAGGGTTTTAGGATTCCACACAAAATTATGAGGTTATCACTTGGTTTATAATGAAACTAGGGTTTCTTAATTACCCTATAATTATTGGATTAATAACTTCATTAATAAAGTTGAAGTTATTAATAACTTTGAAATAAAAATAATGTTAGGTTTGGCATTTTATTATTTTTAATAAATTAATAATTAAGATAATTATTAATTAGGGTTTAAATTTCCACTAATAAAGATTTAACAAAATAACAAGTAAAGAAAAATAACTTTAATGTTTTCTTTATTTTTCTTACTGGTTTTTATTTATTTTTAGAAGGTTTTCCAATTTATTGAATTTTAATTCAATTTAGAATTAAAGAAAAGGCTCATTTAATAAGTATTAAATAAATGATTTTTTTTATAAAAATAAAAATTTCATATTGTATTTTTATTGGATAGAGTTTTCTTTTCTAAGAATTGTGATATCTCATTTATATTTTTCTGACTTAAATTGAATTTTTTTAAATTCATTTGAAATTGCAGGTATTATTGAAATTTGAAATGAAACGAAACTGCTAAACATACCTGGACAGATACCACCCATAGTCTATGACTGGTGGGGTCTGTCCACCTCATCTGCCACGGGGCATTTGACTGGGTCAAAATTGCCACCGTGGCAACGAGGCTGCTGGCCGGCGGCCAGACGGGATCGACGGCGGTGGTCCAGGATTCCCGCGGGGTCACGCAGGTGCCCACTGGAACAAGCACGCCGAGGTGAACGCGATAGTGGCGGCGCCGCTCGGAAATAGCCACCGGAACCTTGCCGGCGACTAAGAACCGCGGCGGTTTCCGACGAGCAACGACGCGGTGGAGCTACGATGCGAACTAGGATGCGATTTTGGGCTCCAGAGAAGCGCATGCTCACCTAGATGCTCACGGTAGGCTTGACGACGGCGATTGTCGACGGTGGCGACGCCATGGTCCATTTTTCTGTGGAACCCCGGCGGAAGGAAACGGTCGATTGCGCCATAACCCGAGCTCCCCTTGACGCGAAACTCTACCAGACGACCGAGGGACGACGAGGCGCTCCTCCCAAGCTCAACGGCGGCCTCGGAGGTGGTCGAGAATCGGCGGGGCGAGATAATTGCTTGTCGAGCTAGGGTTTCGGGGATTTGGCGGTTTGAGACGAAAAGAGGGAAAATTGAGGTTGCCGACGCGTTTTATAGGCTCTTCGGCGTGAGCTCGGAGGTCGGCATCGGCGGCGGCGACCGCGGGACGTGGAGCGGGCGTCGCGGTGGCGAGCTCCGGGGCGTCCGGAGAGGAAGACGAAGTCCTCTCCGTCTCTCTCGTTCTTATCCGAGCGAAGGGGTACTTTGGGCTAGGCGGGGCTGTGGTTTGGGCTGGCCTAACGGGCTGTCTGGTGGATTGGTGTTGGGCTGCGGTGGCCCAACCGGTAAGCCTCTCCTCTCTCTTATTTTCCTTTCGTTTTCTTTTTCTCTTATTTTCATGTTTTGAATTCTGCTTTTAAAATTCAAATTTGAATCCTATTTATACCTTGCAGGTTTTATTACTATGTTAATTCCATTAATGTGTAGTGCAATGACTATTACACCACTTTCCTATTGGAGGCAGATATTTTATACTTGATTATATTTCATGCTTGTTGGCTTATTCAAAATAACAAATAGGCATGAATTTATATTTACACTTTAATTTTCTTTTGGATTATTTAAAGTGTATAATTAGTGCTCAAAGCATTTTAAAGATTATTATAAGGTATTGGGTTCTTAATTGAGAGTTTGTTTCACTTACATATTATTTTATGGAATCACCTATTTATTGTAGTTTTGTAAATTCTCTTATAACCCCCTTTTAAGATGAACACTATTATTAATATTGAAAATGTCTAGAGTAAATATTGTTCTCATAATGGTTTGGTCTTGATTACAAAGGTAAGTGATTGATCACCTCACATGGTTTTAAATAAAGGGTTTCAACTATGTTCCTCTTATGCTCCATAATTAAGTCTAGGATTTAACTAGTGAACAATCCTAGGGTTCTAAGCATATTCACCTAATGGGAATTGGTTTGAATCTCAAGTATGGCCTGGTTTTATATTATGATCACCATAGTGATACATAAACCAGGTGTTGAGATTTAATTCAAGGTTGTAGAAATGAGATGACACCATATTGCATGCTAGGGTTTAATCTTCCCTAACCATGGTAAGGTGTTTACTTACTTAATATTTCATGTGCTTCCTAGTTACTAAGGATTTGAGAAGTGGTTTTATCTTCTACCAATTAACTTCTATTGTTAACCTCAATTTATCATTAAAGTAACTACAGTGGTTATAGTTCTTTTTATAGTTAACTTTGGTCATATGGATTGATGATTTCTCACCATATCAAGTATGGAGTTTTACTCTAAAGCTTTCTTAGATGAAAAACAAGTGGAATGTAGGTGTGGTAGAATCCTACTTGTGATCACCAAGTGGTTCACAAGTTAGGGTTTAGGATATAAATCTAGGTTTGTTTACTAGTTACCTCCCTATGATTTCATGTGGGGAATAATATCTAATAATCATATTAGGGTTTAAATTATCCTCACATCCCTCAAGAGCATGATCATGGATTAGGCATGATCAACTTGTTCTTAATATCTCTACCTCAAGTTCTTAGGGTTTATGATCATCACTCAATTTATAATGATCAAGGTTTGGCTTCCTAAGGGATCTCTCATTAAATGGGTTTCTCACTTCCATGATCAAGCATTGTCTTGATGAACTAAGGTATTGCACTTCTATTTTATTTTCTAGGATGAGCTATTATGGTGGCCTCTATAATTGATATCCCAGGAAATTGCCTGGGATAATTCTTAGGATTCTTCTCAAGGAATGATGATATAATCATCTGAGTATATGGAAAGTTCTCTTTCCCAAGTCCAAGTGTTGCCTCATTAATTTGAGTGTAACACCATAACTTGAGTTCTCTCATATAGGAATAGTTATTCTAGGGTTTATGGTGTACTCCTAATACTTTAGTGCAATGGTTGTCCTTTATTCTTAAATAGGTAAAGCTAAGATTGGCATGATTGGTCTCTCTCATTTGGGAAGGACTTCAATACTAGCCTAAGGTTAGGCTTCCTAGAGGTTGATGTGATCATCAATGTCTATGTTAAAATATAAATGATTTATCTCTCTAGGAATTGTCTTGGATAATATCCTAGGGTTTCTCTTAGAGATGATGATTTGAATACTTGTATGTATATCCAAGGTTTAACTCAAGGTTTGTTATTGCTTCTCTAATAATTATAACGTGAACTCTCACCTCTCTAGGTTTGATGTGTAATAACTTGGAATGGAGAAGAATATCTATTTCTAGAGTTGATCTCCTTGTTATTTTTTCATGAATGGAGTAAAATGGATACCATGAGGTTCATGGTAGGATCATGGATTAGTTTAAGACATGGAAAGGATAAGTCAAGAATGGTTTCTCTATTTTATTGTTACTTGGTTTGTAACTGAATAGATGTTCTTATGTTGTGGCAATGATTACCATATTATGATCTGTTATAAGATCAAGTAGTTGGTCATTGAGTAAAGTGTTGTTGTGTTGATTATTAGTTCCATTTGATCTAACCCCTTAGATCAAATCTTCTCTACCCAAAACAAGGTTTACGCAAAGTCACATTGAGGTTTATAGCGCTTGACTTGATGAGCTACTTCAGTTCCACCAAGGTCAAGTGAAACTTCGATTCATTGTGATTGTTTTACTTTAAAGCGCGAAAATTCCCCAGATTTTCTATGCATGAATGCAATGCACACATCTGTTTCCTCTATTTTTGTAACCCCATTACCTGGGATATTACAGTCTCTACCCCTTAAACTAAACTTCGTCCTCGAAGTTTGATATCTCTCACGTTTCGGAGTGTTGATCTGTCTTGTGCAGACTACATCTTTTCTCAAACTCCTTGGTGATCTCACTGGATATAATTGAATATATCCCTAGTCCAGATTCTTCCTGGAATCCATTAGTATCTGTCTCTGAACATTTGTTTCTTACTCCAGTTCTATGATTTTTCTCTAGAATCTAATAATACCCGTCTCTGAACCATGGTTCTTACTTTGATTCATTGATTTCTTCCAAGTATTATAAGCTTGTTTCCTTTCTCATTGAATATTCAATGATTGGGACTTCTTCTTGTCCTGACAGTCTTAATTGAGGACTAATTGGATAACAATCTCCTATTTGATAAAATAGGTCTTTGTTTTCCCTTACTACCAAAATTGCAGTAATGGTGCTTGGTAAGGCACTAACTATGGAATTGGTCGTGATGGTTTATTTTTCTAATAATGAATTAGACTTATATAGTCCATCCAATCATGGTTTATAGTTGATACCTAAAACTATTTTGGTTTATTTAGGTTCCATGAAAGGAATCATTCTATTAGTCTTTGGTATTGGTATGTTCAATCTTCTTCGGTCTTTGGCCCTTTTGAACTGTATTTGGTCTATGGTATTTCCTTCATCCAACTTCATTAATCTTAGTTTATTTGAGCTTCAGTGCCTACGAGTAAATATTACTCACTTTCTCAAGTTTTAGTCCACTTCTTACTTCCTCGAGGTATGAACCTCGGCTTGAGTCCGACATCTTTCCGAAAGTAGTGTTCATTAATCTTATGAAAATAAGATCGAACTTCCTCTCGGTGCGAGACCTTCTTCTCCATCTTACTCAAAGTATGGAGTCATTGTACATCCAACTCAATATTTACTCTACCCCTTAGAGTTTTCTTATGGTCCACAACTCCTTTTCTTCCAACTATTGGACTTATGATTAGAACAGTTAGTCTAGGTCTAGTTTATGATTTATATTCCTCTAAGGTTTTGCGAAGAAACTTTGTGGTGTATCCACTCAATTGTGAACATCCAATGTGAATCCTTTGACTAAATGATTATAGATCTAGCTATTTGGCTGACAAAATTTTTATTTGTTCACAAACTTTTGTTAAAACTAATTAAATCGTGGATTATTTGTATTACCAACTGATACCGGCTGTGGTTATTATACTAAGTGTGGCTATTTGATATCTAAAAATAGATTCTATTGTAGGTTCTGATCAACTGGACGAGACATCTTCTACTTTATCTCGCAGTATTGATATTATACCAATTGTGGTCTTCTGATATCGACTATGGTCTTCTTATGTCGGCTATGATTTCATACATCACCTTCCTTCATTCTGGGTTTATTTTGCAAGAAAACCACTAACTGACACTATGATTATAGTATCCTAGGTGATTTCCCATGCATTCCCTCTTCTATGTTGACTATGGATCTGCTTGAGCTTCACCATAATCATTATATTTCTCACCTTCATGCTTCTTATGTACTAAAGTACTCCTCTATTGAGGCAAAACATGAGTTTTGATTGATACTTCCTTCAGAGTTTTGTGGTTGCTTCCCACAACTTTACTCATTTCTTCTAACGAACCTTCATCTTGTCTTCAGAGTCTTGAATTCGTCACTTCCTCACACGAATACCATTACCCTCTAGATCTATAGCACCAAGTAAGAACTTGATATTGCAACATGCATTTGCATATCGAAGTCAAACTTCATGTATGGATCTAGTCAAACAATGAAAATCCAATAAAATCCAAGAAGATTCAGCTTTGTGCTATTAATACACATCATCATAAGCCTGAATATGATATAATTGAGTAAGACATCTCTAAACATCAGGCTGAGATGTGTAGTATATAACACCACATAAGATAGGTTTATATCGTGATACTTAGCACGAGTATAGGGAATTCTATTATTTGTCTCAACCTTTACCTTAATTGCACATTTGCAATTAGATAAACTTGAAACAAAGTGGTCTAGGGTAATTGTGGTTAACCTAATTTTCTTTGGAAGTACTAACAAAGTGTTATACAATATATAAGTGTTATTGAGGACTAGTTCCTATGATATGTCTAGGTTCTAACATTACTACTCTAAACATATAACTATGAAAATATAGCTCTTATACTTTCAAGTGTTTATACTATCCCGAGACTATGGACATGATGTGCTTGGCACACTTCCCATATTTTTGGAACATAATTCTTACACTATTGTTTAGCACTTGGCTTCTTATTGTACTCCTCCAAAATACTTATAATGTTCTATTCCATCACATAATGATTCTCAAGTGAATCATATATGATTAACAACTCTACCATGTAAGTAGTCATAAATTATTCCAATCACTCTTCCTTACCTCCCATGATTGACTTATCATGGTCTATAATACTCATATCACTTGTTTTTATCACTTACTATCAATTGTTTCCCAAGTTTAGATAATTTTACTTACTCATTATTTATCTGGGCCTACATCTTCTATTAGGATATCTTAATTATCTTCATCAATTGATACTACTCCTATTACAGTGTCCGAATAATTCTTACTTAACCATAACTTGTGTTGGTACACATCTTCCAATAGGATATCTTCCTTATGGTTGTATCCTCTCTTTGGACTACCATGTATTGTATACCAAGCTGGGTCGACTCATTTATTGTTTTAAGGACTTAATTGTGTACTACATGTTTGGGATTAGCTAACTATCTTTACTTAGGAAAGATAGGTAGGAAAGGTTGACTCAAGTGTGTCAGGATTATTCTCAAGTGAATATCCATCTCAAGTCATAAGAATATTTGGTTTTTAACTAAGACAACTTCCTATAGACACTACCAATCCTATAGGTCTCCTTTAAAGGGTTTTAATCCTAGGGTCAAAGCATTTGCTCTGATACCAAGCTTGTGGTGACCCGGCATACCACTCGCATGGTGTAGTATGCAAGTCCGATATAATACCAATGAAACACCGTTCCACTCGTATTATATCGCTCGGAGTGGTACAACGAAACATATGCGGGTCCAAGGCATGTCTATAGAATTACAACACGAACTCTTTACAAAAGATCCACACAGACCTCCTACTTTACAATGAGGTAAAACTACAAATAAATTCCGAGAAGAACGACTCGTGATCTAATCTTATCACGGACTCTATTTATAGAGTATTTAGCTAGCTATAGGGGCGATGAATAGATTCTAGCTAAATAGGAGCTAGGTTTAGGAAACTAGTTCCCTTCTATGGCTAAACTAGGTTTTCTCCTTGATGTATTTGGTATCTGACTCCTCTGACAGGGTCTTGTCTCTTGCAGTAGTTGTTGACTCCTCGACCTTCGAGTTGCCTCTGTAGGTCCTCCTTCGATGCCTCCATATCTAGCGGGGGATTTAAGAGTGGGATGAGTACGAGCGTACTCAACAAGTTCATTATAGGAAAGAGGTGTTTAATGCACTAGCTACGGCATTAGACCGGAAAGTCTAATACCAATGCAGGTTTTCATAATCATTTCTTCAAGAGGTTACTTTTATTCGGAAGAACTATGTCCGTCAGCCTTCACCGGTTTACTAGAACTTCATGGAGCTCCTTTCCGGCCGCGTTCGCAGTTCCATATCCCGGAACAGGGAGTGACAGGTCACGGTTCTTTACACTCTGCAGAGGGGTGTTGCTTTACCCATAAGAGATCTTATCCTTGGTGCCAACCAGGTGTACATTCCTGTCCACACTTCCTATGGTGTGAGGCCCGGTATAAGGTCTAGCCAATCATGTTCCTCCGCTACCTCGAACACCCACCCTTTGTTGCATACCCCGACCCTGGGTCCTCGTCGGTCCTCTTATACCACTTAAGGATGGACCCCGACCACGACAACAGTTTGGGACTCGTTAACCAAACTCCTTCGCCGGTGGCTGCAACCCATCATAGACCGCAATACCGTGGGGACTTTAGGCTTCCCCAGCCCACCGCTTGCACTTCGAGCGACAAGTGTCTACGGACTATGCCGTGGGGACTTTAGGCTTCCCCAGCCCACCGCTTGCCCCGACGGATACAAGTGTCTACGGTAAAGCGCATCCGTTGATGAACGAGAGGTGGAAACACTTTTGACTACTCCGTCCCACTCCGGATCTTATGGTTAACACGGATATTACGGCACAAGAATCACTGGCGACATTTGTTGTTTAATCCTAGATGGATATAAGCCCGTGCAATGGAACCTCCACCATATCAACACAATCCATGGTTCCATTGCCCACCACATAGTCATATTCATAGTTATGAAAGTAGTGGTTTTGATTTTTGTGCAATAGTGATAACCATAATACTTTGCAAGTAATTTGATAAAAATACTCAAATGACATGAGCAAGTGATGAACTTGCCTTTCTTGACTGCAAGATTATGCAGGCAAGGTCTTCGATACGCAATAACTCCAAATTCTGAAATAGCATCATCGTCCGGTAAGGACGATGTTTAAAAGATTGGCAAGGATGCAATAATGCATAAGAATGAGATGCAATCGCTCTAAGCGTGACCTAACCCCGATGATTTAGGGTTAGTGAGTTGTGATGATTAATTCGGGGTGTGTTGCACTTTTAGAGTGATTTACAAACAAGGTTCTTATTCGGGTGTGGTTACATAGTATCATAGACAGGTGTTGCAACATATCATAACAATAGCATTAATAGCACACAACAATAACATTTTGTATAATCCCGACATGTAATGAATAGTGGTTGGGGGTTAGCATTATATGACATGGTTAATGATTATTTATCATATAATTCAAAAGAATAACTTTTGAAGAACATGTTCTAAAATGAAGAACAAGTATGATATTAGGTTTGTGGGGTTCTATGGTTTTCTATGATTGTAATTGGTTTCTGGAGTAAGTAGTAGATGGATCACAACAATGTTGGATTCATCAATACCTAGGGCTGATAAGGCTGAGTTAAGCCTAGGCATCCTAAGCAAGTATTTATACATGGTTGTTAGCAAGGTTGATTCATTTTGCTGGTGATAGCTAGCTAGAGTTAATAGGTCCTGTTAGGTAGGGTTGATGATGATTATTTATTTACTTCAAAAGAATAACTTTTGAAGAACATACTTCTTACATAATAAGAAGTATATCAATTAGGGTTGAGGTTGTCTAGGTTTTGTTATTGGGTTTATTAAGTAAGAAATGATGGTTTCCTAAATAGGATGTTTAATAATTATCTCACACTAATAGGGTTTAGTGTGTATGGGATGTGATGTCAATATTAGCATGGTTGTTATTGGAGTTCATCACAATGGTGTGATTCCATATAGGTATGAGTAAGGTTGATATTTTGATGATAGGAACAAGGGTTTAGACTTAGGTGTTCCTGTTTGATCATCTAGGTTTGATGAGATGAACACATGGGCTATCTATCTTGCTAGTGATAGGTCTTCTACATTTTATGTGACTAAGCTAAGTATTTAGTTGCTACCATAATTCTTATGGTTTGGAAGAAGGTACCATGATCACATGCTCTAACCTAGGGTTTAGGTTAGAATCAATTTAGGTTTCTTATGAATTAATGGAGCTAGGATTTGGTGCATAGTTGAATTAGGGTTTTAGGATTCCACACAAAATTATGAGGTTATCACTTGGTTTATAATGAAACTAGGGTTTCTTAATTACCCTATAATTATTGGATTAATAACTTCATTAATAAAGTTGAAGTTATTAATAACTTTGAAATAAAAATAATGTTAGGTTTGGCATTTTATTATTTTTAATAAATTAATAATTAAGATAATTATTAATTAGGGTTTAAATTTCCACTAATAAAGATTTAACAAAATAACAAGTAAAGAAAAATAACTTTAATGTTTTATTTATTTTTCTTACTGGTTTTTATTTATTTTTAGAAGGTTTTCCAATTTATTGAATTTTAATTCAATTTAGAATTAAAGAAAAGGCTCATTTAATAAGTATTAAATAAATGATTTTTTTTATAAAAATAAAAATTTCATATTGTATTTTTATTGGATAGAGTTTTCTTTTCTAAGAATTGTGATATCTCATTTATATTTTTCTGACTTAAATTGAATTTTTTTAAATTCATTTGAAATTGCAGGTATTATTGAAATTTGAAATGAAACGAAACTGCTAAACATACCTGGACAGATACCACCCATAGTCTATGACTGGTGGGGTCTGTCCACCTCATCTGCCACGGGGCATTTGACTGGGTCAAAATTGCCACCGTGGCAACGAGGCTGCTGGCCGGCGGCCAGACGGGATCGACGGCGGCGGTCCAGGATTCCCGCGGGGTCATGCAGGTGCCCACTGGAACAAGCACGCCGAGGTGAACGCGATAGTGGCGGCGCCGCTCGGAAATAGCCACCGGAACCTTGCCGGCGACTAAGAACCGCGGCGGTTTCCGACGAGCAACGACGCGGTGGAGCTACGATGCGAACTAGGATGCGATTTTGGGCTCCAGAGAAGCGCATGCTCACCTAGATGCTCACGGTAGGCTTGACGACGGCGATTGTCGACGGTGGCGACGCCATGGTCCATTTTTCTGTGGAACCCCGGCGGAAGGAAACAGTCGATTGCGCCATAACCCGAGCTCCCCTTGATGCGAAACTCTACCAGACGACCGAGGACGACGAGGCGCTCCTCCCAAGCTCAACGGCGGCCTCAGAGGTGGTCAGAATCGGCCGGGGCGAGATAATTGCTTGTCGAGCTAGGGTTTCGGGGATTTGGCGGTTTGAGACGAAAAGAGGGAAAATTGAGGTTGCCGACGCGTTTTATAGGCTCTTCGGCGTGAGCTGGAGGTCGGCATCGGCGGCGGCGACCGCGGGACGTGGAGCGGGCGTCGCGGTGGCGAGCTCCGGGCGTCCGAGAGAGGAAGACGAAGTCCTCTCCGTCTCTCTCGTTCTTATCCGAGCGAAGGGGTACTTTGGGCTAGACTGGGCTGTGGTTTGGGGCTGGCCTAACGGGCTGCTGGTGGATTGGTGTTGGGCTGCGGTGGCCCAACCGGTAAGCCTCTCCTCTCTCTTATTTTCCTTTCTGTTTTCTTTTTCTCTTATTTTCTGTTTTGAATTCTGCTTTTAAAATTCAAATTTGAATCCTATTTATACCTTGCAGGTTTTATTACTATGTTAATTCCATTAATGTGTAGTGCAATGACTATTACACCACTTTCCTATTGGAGTGAGATATTTTATACTTGATTATATTTCATGCTTGTTGGCTTATTCAAAATAACAAATAGGCATGAATTTATATTTACACTTTAATTTTCTTTTGGATTATTTAAAGTGTATAATTAGTGCTCAAAGCATTTTAAAGATTATTATAAGGTATTGGGTTCTTAATTGAGAGTTTGTTTCACTTACATATTATTTTATGGAATCACCTATTTATTGTAGTTTTGTAAATTCTCTTATAACCCCCTTTTAAGATGAACACTATTATTAATATTGAAAATGTCTAGAGTAAATATTGTTCTCATAATGGTTTGGTCTTGATTACAAAGGTAAGTGATTGATCACCTCACATGGTTTTAAATAAAGGGTTTCAACTATGTTCCTCTTATGCTCCATAATTAAGTCTAGGATTTAACTAGTGAACAATCCTAGGGTTCTAAGCATATTCACCTAATGGGAATTGGTTTGAATCTCAAGTATGGCCTGGTTTTATATTATGATCACCATAGTGATACATAAACCAGTGTTGAGATTTAATTCAAGGTTGTAGAAATGAGATGACACCATATTGCATGCTAGGGTTTAATCTTCCCTAACCATGGTAAGGTGTTTACTTACTTAATATTTCATGTGCTTCCTAGTTACTAAGGATTTGAGAAGTGGTTTTATCTTCTACCAATTAACTTCTATTGTTAACCTCAATTTATCATTAAAGTAACTACGGTGGTTATAGTTCTTTTTATAGTTAACTTTGGTCATATGGATTGATGATTTCTCACCATATCAAGTATGGAGTTTTACTCTAAAGCTTTCTTAGATGAAAAACAAGTGGAATGTAGGTGTGGTAGAATCCTACTTGTGATCACCAAGTGGTTCACAAGTTAGGGTTTAGGATATAAATCTAGGTTTGTTTACTAGTTACCTCCCTATGATTTCATGTGGGGAATAATATCTAATAATCATATTAGGGTTTAAATTATCCTCACATCCCTCAAGAGCATGATCATGGATTAGGCATGATCAACTTGTTCTTAATATCTCTACCTCAAGTTCTTAGGGTTTATGATCATCACTCAATTTATAATGATCAAGGTTTGGCTTCCTAAGGGATCTCTCATTAAATGGGTTTCTCACTTCCATGATCAAGCATTGTCTTGATGAACTAAGGTATTGCACTTCTATTTTATTTTCTAGGATGAGCTATTATGGTGGCCTCTATAATTGATATCCCAGGAAATTGCCTGGGATAATTCTTAGGATTCTTTCCAGGGAATGATGATATAATCATCTGAGTATATGGAAAGTTCTCTTTCCCAAGTCCAAGTGTTGCCTCATTAATTTGAGTGTAACACCATAACTTGAGTTCTCTCATATAGGAATAGTTATTCTAGGGTTTATGGTGTACTCCTAATACTTTAGTGCAATGGTTGTCCTTTATTCTTAAATAGGTAAAGCTAAGATTGGCATGATTGGTCTCTCTCATTTGGGAAGGACTTCAATACTAGCCTAAGGTTAGGCTTCCTAGAGGTTGATGTGATCATCAATGTCTATGTTAAAATATAAATGATTTATCTCTCTAGGAATTGTCTTGGATAATATCCTAGGGTTTCTCTTAGAGATGATGATTTGAATACTTGTATGTATATCCAAGGTTTAACTCAAGGTTTGTTATTGCTTCTCTAATAATTATAACAGAACTCTCACCTCTCTAGGTTTGATGTGTAATAACTTGGAATGGAGAAGAATATCTATTTCTGAAGTTGATCTCCTTGTTATTTTTCCATGAATGGAGTAAAATGGATACCATGAGGTTCCTGGTAGGATCAGGGATTAGTTTAAGACATGGAAAAGATAGTCAAGAGTGGTTTCTCCATTTTATTGTTACTTGGTTTGTAATTGATTAGATGTTCATATGCTGTGGCAATGATTACCATATTATGATCTGTTATAAGATCAAGTAGTTGGTCATTGAGTAAAGTGTTGTTGTGTTGATTATTAGTTCCATTTGATCTAACCCCTTAGATCAAATCTTCTCTACCCAAAACAAGGTTTACGCAAAGTCACATTGAGGTTTATAGCGCTTGACTTGATGAGCTACTTCAGTTCCACCAAGGTCAAGTGAAACTTCAGTTACTGTGACTGTTTTACTTTAAAGCGCGAAAATTCCCCAGATTTTCTATGCATGAATGCAATGCACACATCTGTTTCCTCTATTTTTGTAACCCCATTACCTGGGATATTACAGATTTTTTTCTCATGGTTGCCACGATTATGATTATCGTCGCAATATTTATCATGGCTTCTACGTCCTCGACAATGGTGATTCGTACTCTAGGCTCTCTAGTGACATTGACAAGGCTCTCGGGTTTTTTTTTCTTGGTATATTGGTGTTGCTACTCTTGGCGATGTTGATTGACTACTCTAATGGTTGTGCGCATGCATGTAGCTTTGGTATTGCGGCTCAAATTAAAACTATGGGAGAACTTTCGTTGGTATTTACGGGTTTGTGGTTTCGTATCTTATCGCCATCAGAAACGTACAAGATTATTTCATGGAAGAAGAAATAATTTGAAAACCTCGGAGATTTGATTTTTTGGATTTATTTTGTAATCGTTAGAGACAACTCATGCATCTCTACCATTTTCTATTTTCTACCTTAAATATACATGGTATTGATTGGCAAAAATTGGATCTTTGTTAGTTGTGATGCCACATGAAAGAAGTCAGTCGCCGCCTCCTTAAGACCTAGCCGTATCCACCTCAGTTTCCTCCATAAATTGATTCATCCTCCTTTAGCCGGCCTCGCTGGTATTGGGAAGAGTGGGTAATCATATCTATGCATGGATTTTTTTAATAAAAATAATGGTTTCAGTATATTAGGTTAGAGTTTTAGTAGTCGACTTTTTTCTCCTCCACGACGGTGAAGATAGCATCATTTACATTAAATGATCTCCAGTCATTCGTTCGACTACTAGATCTCCTTTCTGGCGTTTGGAAGTTTAAATTTCTTTAGATCTTTCTTTGCTAGATCGATTTTAGATTTTTTTCTTATGATTATCGCAAGGAGGATTGTCCATGCAATTTTTTCCTGGATGATACGTTATCGAGAAATTAACTGAGTAGCAAATATTGTTAAATCTGAAAATCGTAAATCGAAAGTCATACCTGCAGCCACATCAACAAACACAAAAACCAACCCGATCATAGGATATCCGACAGACAAAGAACTACATGCACATTTCCACGGTGCTAGGCAAACATCTGGGGAGAGTGTGGGGAGAACTCAATTCTAACACCGAGATATCATCGTTCCTCACCACGCCCAACACACACAAATTAACTGATACAAGAAATGGAATGCCCTAAATGCATAGATTATCGTTTGCTTCAAGCCTTTTCACCTTCACTATTTTTGTACCTGCAGGCAAAATTTAGGCACGGTTAGGGCAACTCTAGCAGATCCCATATTGTCCCGAACCAGGATATCTCAGACCTGATACCCCCAATACATGTTTCCAGTGTGGTAGAACAAATCATCCAAACCTGGGGGTTTATGGCATATAGCTCAAACAAAGAGAAGAAAAAAAAAGTTTGTAGTTTGCAAATGTTTTACAACACAATTAATAATAAATAAAAGTCTCGCAACCAAACATGAAATCAAACAACAACCCGATGATCAAATGTCAATGTGCGGAGCAAGGTCATCCTCGACAACATCTTCAACAATGCCACCAGTTGTAGCATTATCACTAGCCAATGTGCCACCTGCATCATCGGCTATTGGCTGATCACCGACACCTCCATCACCACCATTAAAAACATCACCACCAAGAACACAAGAATGATCTCCACCATAAGCCCTGAAGAAAATATGTTCTTTCTTTCTCTTTTGCATGGTGTCCATTTTTTGCATATCCCAAAACTCCTTTCCAAGAGCATCCAACATGCTAGGGTCCACCATTGTGATCCGGACGTCTGCCTCTCTAGTACTAGCCTTCAACTTGTCCGCGATGGATATCGCATTCAACTCCTTATGAGAGAGATTTCGATCATCGGCTTGCCAGAGAGCTTCTTTAATTATTCATGTTTCTTTTCGATCATGACCAATTTTTGACTCCATCAACTTATCAAATTTCTCTTTCAAGCTAGCGGCATCGGATTTTTTTCTTGTTAGTGTCCTCCATCCCCATTACATCGTGCTTCCCTTGTTTTCTCCCACCTTGCCCTTCATCACTATCTTTCGGATCGCCCATTATAACGAATGCTCATTTCTTCGGTGGAGCTTCTTGATTTCTCAACTTCCACTTCTCACTATGCTCAAGAATCTTCCAATAAGTGGAGTGTAAATGGCTTATTTTTCGAAGCAGGCATATCCTTGTACCTCTCTTGTGCTATGCAATCCTACAAACATCAAATAGCATAACAAAATTAGCACATTACCTTATAGTAAATAAATACATTAAAACTACAATCTATAAGATCATAGAAACTCACATAGCTGTCAACTTGGAGGTGCATTTCTCACTTGCTCCAAACAAACACTCCAACGCCTAAAAAAATTCTTATTGGCATGATATAAGCCTTGAAGTGATCTCACTGTGAGGGTAGAAGGGTCAGCATATCACGATGGAACATGTCATCAATTCTTTGCAAATATTTCTTAGCGGTTTGATCATTGCATGATACCGCAACGAGCGAAATCTGCTGCCATGCCATCAACAAAATGAGGTCCTCCAAATCCATGTATTTTTCATTTCTCATTGCCTTTCCTCTGGCACCATCGCTTCGAACACCTCCTCTTCAATCCCCTCAAATTATGGCTCCCCCGCCTCGACCCCCCAGTCTCACTCTCTTCGACATCAATACTGCCCTTGTAAGCGTTTAGAGGTTTGGTACCAATGCACACCTCGTTCTACTCCAACATGTTCACATACGAGGTAGGGACCGTATGAAACTCGTAGCTATGCAATTAAATTACCAAACAAATAAGAAATGTCACCAAATCACCAAAATTTAGATAAAATGGGAGAAATTTTACCTAACGGGTGTTTCGACGAATGTGTTGGAGGTGTACCTATCCATACTGACACCTGCAGCCGATGGCAGCGTTGGAGGTCGAGGAGGGGCCCATCCGCATGCGCAGGCACACCTTCTTCTGTTTAATTTGGCCCGTGGACATGGATTTTGTCCACTCCCCGGAAGCCTCCGCTTTCGCACCTCTAGCAACAACCACTATCAATGCTGGAGCTGCCCTGGAACTTGCAGCAAAAAGGCCACCACCTACTTGGATGACATGGTTGCCCTGCCACCTCCACGTCATCCCGGTGGCGAAAACCTTGGGAGAACCCAGATGGATGGGAGGGAGTAGTTAAGGCTGCATGACAATGACTACGCGACGCGGCAGGGGTTGTGAGATCGGCAGCGGCGGCGGCGGCGACGGGGAAGCTACAGGCGCAAAGCTGAAGTTTTCGTCCAGTGAATATTCACAAGCCTATCGAGGGTACGGGAAATGCGAGCCTTGGACCTGGCTAATCCAGACCTTCTTAGAGATAAGGCATCATGGCTCTGCTTTAACTTAATAAAGCCTAAACTGGCATAATTTCATAACATACAGATACAAGATAACACAGTACATCTAAACAGAGAACACCCAAATCCTCCACAACACACACACAGCCAAATACACGACAGGTTCATGATAAAGACAGCAGAGGAAACACTCATGCTTGATCCTTCAGGCTGGTATGCACACGCTTGATCTCGTTCATCGCTGCGTCGAGCAGGCTCCTATCCCTCAATCTCACTAGCATCCGCAATTTCTGCATATATGTGAGCATTTTATAAATAACACTAGCCGGATTACTAATAAGCGTGCCTTCAAAACGCAGTTTATTCGTAACGTACCAGAGGGCCCAACATTGCACAGCAAAGGTAAGCCATACTAGTCTACGGTATTGGCGGGACAACCCCTGAGAGATCGCCAAGAACTCGCCGCCTCCTGCCGGGTTCCAATCACAGTGCGGAATCTCCTTGACCCCTGCCCACATGAACTTGGCTAAGGAACAACCGAAGAAGATGTAGCTACAGTCCTCTACATCTGGCAATCTGCTCCGTACATAGTAGCCGGCCCCTAATCAGGTGCTAGAGGAAAATCTTAATCCTTGATGGAACACGCATACACCAAACCTCTTTAAAGTACGTCACTGCCTCCCCCTACGATAGACGGACGTAAAGAGATCTAGCGGAATAAGCCCTCGAGGCCTCCAAGCTCCAGGAGATACAATCATCCTCCTCGAGGGGACCGCCCCTTGAATCTCCCAGGTTATCCCATTCCACAGTCTCCGCAAGGCCGAACTGCCTGCGGAAACGGATGCGCCATCCCTCCTCATCTTGGGACAAATGCACCGTTCAGAAGGGAAGAGCACATCAGCTAAAGAGGTTGGGGTACCGCTCCAGAAGCGGGGATTGCCCCGTCCACCAGTCTAGCCAAAAGTAGGAGCATTTCCCACTCACCTTTTTTTTTTTTGGTACCGATGGAGCTTACGATCTGATCGGGTCATCTTTTCTAGAAAAATCAGAAACTAGGAGTATTGTTTTGGAACGGGCCGACATTCAGGATGTGCATTGTGCTAGAGTTGCTCTTGGAGACGCACGCGGGCGGGAAAGGTAAACACACAATTGGTCGAACCACACACGAAAAGGGGCGTAGCGCATTGCAAAGATTGAGTTTTTTTCTCTTGCGACTTGTAGAGCTTGAGTTTTGAAAAGATCCATGTGGACACGTTTGCGCAATACTAATAATCCAGTGTCCACGTTGCCGCCGACCAGAATCATCATATCCGAAAAAACAATTAAAAGGGTCAAATATGCATTCCTGTCAGATCAAGTTAGGAAAGAGATCTCATTCCCTAGCATCATCATCAATCTATCTACTAATTTAATCGCCTACTTATAGTTAGCATCCTGTTCCTCCGTCAACAATCACTTTACTAATCGGCTAGTAGGAGGCGCACCTTGTTTACTGCTGATAACCTGCACACTCTTTCTCGTCTGTCGTTTCAAAGCTAAAAAGCTGCCGTACAAAACTCAGGGAAAGGTCCCAGGAACATAAACATCTAAGCAGGAATCGTTCACGCGAGAAGTAAGGAATTTCACGAGAAGCGAGTAGAGATTTGATCTGACGAACCGCACGGACAAGGTGTGTATATACAAGGGGGTTTATAGTTGCTTTGCATTACAGTGACGGTGCTAGCTGCGACCATGTCCGGGGACAGCGTGCTCGTTGGCGCCTCCATAGCCATGCTCGTCGTGCTCTCCCTCGCCACCTTCTTCTGCGCCAACCGGCGGAGGAGGGCAGTGCACGGCTCGTCGTCGCAGCGGAGCGTCCTCGACGACGTGGAGCTCGGGCACGGCGGGTGCGCGACCGCGGCCACGGGGCTGGAGGAGGAGGTCCTGGCCGCCTATCCGACGACTGTGTACTCCTCGTCGGCCACGACCGTCAGTGAGCGGAGTACGAGGGAGGAGGCGCCAGATGACGAGACAACGTGCGCGGTTTGTCTGGCGGAGTACGCCGACGGCGACGAGCTCCGGCAGCTACCGGGGTGTCATCACTCGTTCCACCGGCGGTGCGTCGACGACTGGCTCCGCCGGCGGCCGACCTGCCCGCTCTGCCGCACGCCGCCGACAGCGTCAGCATGCATGCAGACGACGCAGCAGAGTGACGCGAGATAGCTAGGCATATACCCTATCTGTCGGGACCATTTCGTAGAGCGGCAAAATGGGTACGCAGGGAGCCGCCATGCATGTCTAACATGTGTATGTATGGATATGTTTGGTTTCATTCACAAT
Organism: Lolium rigidum; assembly: GCF_022539505.1. Classification (NCBI taxonomy): domain Eukaryota; kingdom Viridiplantae; phylum Streptophyta; class Magnoliopsida; order Poales; family Poaceae; genus Lolium; species Lolium rigidum. Next base: position 44,412,894 of record NC_061512.1, read on the forward strand.
TTGGCAAGCCAAAAATTGAAATCCATAGTTTAGTTAGCACGTGTTTAATTTTTTGCCACATTTTAGCTTGCCACACTTTACTGTATGTATGACTCATTTGTCATAGTCTCAATTTTTTTGGCTAACTATTGCCAAAGTTTAGCTACAATATTTCAAGCCACACTTTTATGGCTAGCCATACTTTTATGGCTAACCATACTTTGGCTTAGGCGCTTAGCAAATTGTGGCTAGGAATCTCTATGTCTATTTTCGTGTGAAGACAAAGCTACAGCTTCAACATTCATGTTCATCAGGGCGCAGAGAATGCGTTGAGTTTGATTATGTACTACAACCTCTTCTCTATCTCCGCTACTAAAAAGGATCTCAGTGTTCCGTTTTCCGCCTTTTCACATTGGCTCGCCCTTCGTCCATCACGCATGAAACCAACTGCAGGAAAAAAAAAGTAACCAGTAACCTCCGTATTTTGATCCTGAATTTTTTCATTAATCACACCACTTGCAACTGAAAAAATCTTAGTTGCAACTTAAGTGCACAAATGACGATATAAATTTAACATTGAAGGAGTAGAGTGAGCAATAACTTAATTCTCAGTCCACTAAGAACTAGCAATTCCCACAAACCTATTTTTCCCTAATCCGGCGAGATAAAACTAAACCTAATAAATAATTACATCAACCAAAATATTCCAAATAAAAATATCTTTTCGGATCGGTAAATTTTTGGGTTCATAAATAACGGACACAAGGTTGATAACTTATAATCTAAGAAAGTCGTGAAAATATGTCAAAATAAAATTAATTTTTGGAGTTGGTAACTTTATGTAATTACCATTGATATTTTTTTAATTTATCATTGATAAATGATAACTCGCACACTAATGGGTTGATAACTTTTAGCCCAAAATAAATCTTTGTCAAAACACATCAACATTAGTGCTAGTTTTAAAGATCTCATCGAGAGCGGTTTTATTGATTAAAACGGGTCTTAAATTGGAGTTGTCGTTTCAGAGAGAAACAATTTTGAAATTTCAAATTAGGGAAAAATCAATGTGAGTTTTGGCCTGAAAAAATTGTCGAAACATATCAATATGGGTACTAGTTTTGAAGATCTCGTCAAGACCGACATATTGATGTAAACGAATTCTAAATTGGAGTTTCCCTTCGAGAGGTAAAATATTTTAAATATTTAAAATAGGAAAGATTCTCGCTTATGTTAGTAGAATCGTCTATTTCCGCATGCATGCGATTTTTTTCCTAAATATCTATCGCTATAGTTAAAAACTTGCCTAAATAGAATTTGTTGGCCAACTTGCTTTCTTGCTAGTGGTTGACCGCTAGCTAGAGGACCCCCAACATATCTGTATGCATGCAAGAGGTAAAAGCACAGAACATAGAAAAAATTTGGTACCAATTCATCACAATTTTCAACTTGTTGTATGAATTTGCACTTAGTGAGCAAGTTGGTGTATGTCTAGTGCTATTCATGTTAGTGGTATTGTCGGAAGCAGATATGTCGCTGAAGATGTTGGCGACATAGGGGGCTAGTAACCGCATGGTGAGTGCTCCCAAAATCTTATCTACCTTCACCCGTGCAAGATCACAAGAGGCGAGGGTCGAAAGGCCTACTGTTTCATCATGTGGTGCAAGCCGGAAAACGGGATTTGCGGGTAGCCGACTAAGGCGAGGAGGACCTACAACAAGTGAGGATCAGGCGGATGTGTCTGGCTTGGGTTGGGAGATGGGACAGGCAAGGCCTAATGGCATATATTTTTCGCAGGTATTCGACTATTCGACTAAGGCAAGGAGGACCTGCATATGACTAAGGATCACGCGGACGCATCTATTTTTTGGGCCGGAATCGGGAAGGAGCCGGAGGTAGGCCGACTTAGGAGTTTTTTTCCTTAGTTTCAGGGATAATTAGGTTTGGAGATCAACTTGTAACGTGTAGAGGAGACCTAAACTTGTACGGCATAGTCGCCGATTGAAATTATGCACATAATCGTCAAACATCAATATATTTACTTTTTACCTTCTCAAACCCTTGTCCTTGATTCCCTTTCTACGGTGACTTCAGAGGTATTTCATCTCTTGAAACAACAACTAAGCTAAGGGCGGTCATGTTGACTTAGTTCAACCCATTGTCACCTAAACCTCTGATAGGGCCCATTCTGAGGAACTGGGGCTTCAGGTTCGAAAGTGTCAGCCGGATTATCTTGCATGTATTACCACCGGCGTCGAGGGTACACTCCAATGTGTTCGTGTTACGCGTTTCGACAAAACACATTTTGGCGACTCTGATGTGACAAAATCTCTTACCCGGCTGAAATAGCCTATGAGAACATCATACGACCCACCTTTCAAGAACTCTGAGAGGAGCAATGCCAAACCTTTGAGGCATTCAACACCCGACACTAGGAAGAGATCGACTTGCTACACTAAAATAGCTGAATTAGGGATCAATCCATATGTGGCTTGCCTTCTCCCCGCCCCATAGTAAGCCGGCGAATATTTCCCCAACCAATATTACCAAAAGCAACATGAAGTCGGCTTGGAAGAAGAAAGATGGCCTCAAGAAGTTACAGAGGAAGGGAAAAAATATCTGAAGGCTCCATGGTGACTTTCACGAAGGATCGTCAAGGCGCTATTACTTCAACCGACGAGGTCAGGCTCACATCTTTTCTGGACTAGTAAGGTTGCACGTGCAACGCACGTCTCACACCGTGTCATAAAAAATATTGTGAATCCTATTTCTTTTTTAGCTTGCACATGTTTTCACATAAAATTCACAATCATATTCGTATTTTATAATTAGTTAAATTCACAACTATTTAAAAAATTAAGCAACATTCTCCAAGCCAGTCTCCGTCATTCGCCAAGCATTGATTTCTAATATTATGATCATTCAGTTTCGAGTATCGATCACATTTTACAATCTGTGGTATCCGTGTCGTCTTCATCATTCTCCAAGTATCGAATTCTAAAATTATCATCATTAATTTCCGAGTCCACAAAAATAATAACTACTCCCTTCATAAAAGGAGAGCGGATAACCATAATAAACCACTATGAAGAGTGGTTTATTTGTAAAACGTGCCATATGAATCTATCAAGTGGTAGTCATGGCTAGTTTTCAAATTATGACTGAAATAGGTAGGTAGCGAAATATACGCAGAAGTGTCGGATAAAATATTTTTCATGAATTATTTCATGGAATTTAACATTCACTTAAACCATAGGATGGCATGCACGATTCTGAAATTTAAATACATATTAAAAATAATTATTAATTAATATAAATAGTTTTAAAAAAACTTTCAAAACCATCAAATAATCAGAAATGAACATTTCTTTTTAAAACCTTGTGACAGGCACACGCTCCATTGTTGTACGGGAAGATCGCACAGAGACACAGCTAGTCAGATAAGCTCTATCTCTAAAATGAAATGAAAAGCAAAAATCGGACAGGCTCGAATGAAGAAAAAAAAGAAGAGATAATGCCCACACTTCGTCACCTACCTCCCCTGCCCCCCACTGGAATGGCGAGTTGCTGCTCTCTCGATCTCCCCCCCTCCCCTTCGTCCCCACTATCAGCGTCCTGCCGCTTCTCGTCTAATCCGGTCGCGCAAGTGCTAGAGTAGGCGCTCGAGCTGGGTACGCTCGCTGGCGAGCCAGCGCTAGGCGTCATCTCGGATGCATACGCGGATGCGCTCGAGCTCGGCATGCTCGCGGGCGAGCAATCGCTAGGCGCCGTTGGACGCGGTCGCGGAGGCGTGGGACTGGCCTTCACCGGATCGGGGTCGCGGCCATCACACGTCAGAGGGCCCCACATCGCCGGCCACCAAAAATAGAAGGTCAAATCCTCTTGCAATTCCTCATTCCGAGCTACCGTTCCGTTTGGGCCAGGGTGATCTTTCCGAGATTGATATGAGGATGGGCTTAGTTCGTCTCAATTTTCTTGTCCTGAAGTTTCAGTTATGTTTTGCCACCATGGGAACTACTGCTAATTTTTTTCAATATAATTCATGTTTAGCACATCATTTTTGTCAATAAGGCTCGAAAGCAACACAACCAAAATGAGGTTCACTAAATAATGTCATGGAAGCTAGAGCTTCGATGAACTGATATCTAAAGCATTTGTTGCATGTTTTTTAATCATAGTTGCTCGAGCTTCGGGAAATTTTAATCGGACTTAGTTTTGTCAATTGGAATCTCATGCTAATTTGTATGATTACTCTTATTTAGCAGAGAATTGTTTCACTAACAAGGATTGAAAGAAATAGGGCCAAAGGGAGATCCTCTATTATGAGCTTTATACAGCTAAAATGAGTATATTTTGCTTAAATCTTGCATTTCAGTTTGCATAAATTGGTAATTTTCAGACTGGGTTACTCTTCATCCCTGTTTTGCTTTTGCAGCATGGCACCACTAATTCCTCATACACTTTCAGGTATGACACATTAGCATCTCTGCCGGTTAAGAAAGAAATCTCTGCACTGGTGGAGGAAGCGTAAGCTTCTATAGACACTTGTACCGATTGTTCTCTGCACATTAAAACATTTCTCTAGCACTCTGTGCTTTAGTTTATTTTGTTCTGCATATATGACACAATAAAAGTAGTTAACAATATCAGAATGCATATGACAATAAAAGTAGTTGGTCCTCATTACTGAGGAGGGCTTGGCACAAGCTTTTTTATTCTCACAGGACTCTTGTTGTCTACTTAGGATGTTATCTCTATATAGTGCATACCGTTCTCTGTCCCTCTACCTCTTTATTTCTTTAGGATATGCGTAGGTACATGATACAGTTGATAACCTTTGCCATTAAGTATTTTGACTGATTGGTTCTTGTACCTTTGCCATTTTTATTCATCCAGCAGATTCTAAACTCAATCTGACCACAGGCATAACATTTGACCTCTTTAGAATCTGCATACACATGACAAGTTAGTATGTCAGATAATAACGAATGTCAATTAATAACGATCAGCTACCTTGACTTTGCCCGTTGGTTATATCTTGGAATGGAGCCCGGGAGGAAGATGCCATACCAAATTTAGGTTCCTCTACCCTGTAAAATTAAGAGGCATTAAAACTTCCAGCTAGCAAATTGTAATAGCATCAATGAATAATTGTGAAATATTGTATTTTTAGCTTTAATTTATATTTGCATATAGGTAACTGATTGACATCATAGTCACCATTACATCTCCACATGGAACTTTCGCTTATTGATACAAGAAATGACTCCCGAGTATGGTTAACTTTAGTGCGAACATACTCTTTGGTTTTGATCGCCAGGAGTAAGATGACATCAATTGGCCATCCCGCAAGGATATAGTTAGGGTTCCAGGATTGTGTGGAAGTATCACGTTACCAGTATATTTTCAGCAGGTAAGAGTGAGTTAAATCTTTATTTAGCTTGATTTTCATGAAATGCTGTTAGGTTACCCCTCATTGGTGAGGATTACACCTCTCATAGAATTCTGTTAGCTTTGTCTCCTTTTATATTATTGTAAATTTAGATTTGGCTACATTTAGATTTTAGATAATGACCTAGCTTAATAAAACTTCAGTTGGATGCTTTTTTTATTCTCAGCTTTGACAAGCAACTGTTTGGTATTATATTTTGATAGGCATTAACATCAAAGAAAGCTACCTGTCATTTTCTAAAGGATTCCAATTGTTGCGTCATTAAGTTTTTGTTTAGAATTGGTAAACCATGTTCATTTGGTTTTTCCCATCGCTTGCACAAAGAGATACTTGTTTCAACCAGCATCTGTACCTTTTGATGAGGTACTTAACCAAATATTCCCAGTACTTATATGGTGTAACGCTGGTTCTTGCACTTTGTGATCATCCATACTTGTTGTAAATATCCACATCTTTTCTTGCAACTCTTGCTGCAAAACATCAAGGATGAGCTTAGGACTTGGGCTAGGGCAGGGGCTCAGGGCCTACGAGTCGTGCTGCCACCCACCTGGGATGTGCACTGATGTTCATGCTTTTGTACCCTACTCTGCCTCCTAGGAGGATGTAAATAACTTTCTATCTTTTCAATGAAATGAAACGCAAAGGTCCTTTGCGTTTTCTCAAAAAAAATATCCACATCTTTATAGCATGAGCATGAAACAAATCTATAAAGAAGCAACCAGGGGCTAGCATGATAAATGTTTATTGGACATTCAAATGAAGCAGAATGATTGTTAAACACAATCGTGGCAATATTTTTATTTCTTAAAGTGGTAATATTTCCAGGGGTAGATTACCTTTTGTGGTTTATATGATAGTGATCATTTCTTCCAGAGTTCTTTTTTCAAGTTAATTTGAACCCCTTCTCATTAGCATTAGCATAATATGTAGATATAGCTAAGGGCGAGTATAGCTTTTAATTGTTTATCGGGAGATTCTTGCATATGATACCTGATGCTTCTTCTCTTTGCAGGGCCGATTGTCTGAAGAAACCTGAAGAAAGTTGTGCAGTTTGGCCTAGTCCCCGGCGTGTTGGCGGCGTGGATTCTGTGTCGTGGACGGCGTCCTTGATTCCCTTGCGTGGAGGGCGGAGGGCTTGCCCGGAAGCGATTGGGCAGCGGTGTGACGACGGCGAGAGGACTCGTCGTGGACGGTGATAGTGCAGCAGGGCGATGGCGGCGATTTGGAAGAGGAGATGTGGACGCTACTGGGCCACCACGGCGAGAGGGAGGCGTGCCGGACGTCGAGAACTGCTGCTTGGGCGACAATGGCGAGAGGGCGGCGGCGGCGAGAGGAAGGCGATTTGGAAGAGGAGATGTGGACGCTGCCGGGCGACGACGGCAAGATGTGATGGTGCTCGGATGTCGAGAACTGCTGCCGGGCGACAATGGCGAGAGGGCGGCGGCGGCGAGAGGAAGGCGATTTGGAAGAGGAGATGTGGACGCTGCCGGGCGACGACGGCAAGATGTGATGGTGCTTGGATGTCGAGAACTGCCGTTGGGCGACAATGGCGAGAGGGCGGCAGGCTGTCGAGGGCGAGAGGACGGCGCGGTTCCGGGCGACCACGGCGAGAGGAAGCGTGCTGGACGTGATGGACGTGCTGAACTACTGGCTGGGCGACAATGGCGAGAAGGCGGCAGGCTGGCGAGAGCGAGAGGGCGGCAGGCGGCGGCGCGGTGGATGGCGAGAGGTCCTGGTGCGTAACGTTTGGAACGGTTAGTTCAGCACGATCATATTTTATCGTGGATGGATCGGTGGAGACGGTTTTGTTTCGCTGGTCCGCTCGTTCCCTGGTCCGCTCGTTAAAAGATGTGAGCAATTTCAGACGTTAGATATATGCTTTGAAAGGCTGAGATTTGTTGGATGGGATACTCTCGCCCTTTTAAAGTAGGGGAGATGACACATCTATAAGTGCTAGCATGTTTACTTCCGATCAATTAGCCGCCATAAGTTTACACACTAACGAGTCCAACCAGCACGTCGATAACGGTTTGTCACACCTGTGATTCACGAGGTGGACATCCAGTCGCCAGGTCAACAGGAGATGGACCAGGCGAGCGAAGATGGGCCCATCTGTCAGGCAGATATTGACTAGATGTGTAAATCCTGTGTGAAACCTGGGTGTGTACCGTCCAGGTTATAAGGACGTGTGTGTGCTGCTGTATGGACCATGTTGAAGGAAATCGTATCTGAACTCTCATCCTCCCAGTCTGTTCCCCTTTGATCTAATCCAGGGATATGACAATCTGGTACCAGAGCTAGATTTCGCTCCGCTCGCGCTCCAGATTCTCGAGCTCGGACCGGTAAATTCCACCGTGAAAGGTGTGGTGTCGCTACGGTGACGCTGCTCGAAATCCTGATCGAGGTTCGGTTCGGTTCAGAGGTGAGCCGCGACGGCGCCGTCTAAATCTGCCCAGGAGACGAGCCGTGCTGACAAGGATGGACGCGCTGCAGAAATCGATTGAGGATTTGGTTAGAAATTTTGGCGGGATGAGGGTGGAGGTGCAGACCGTCTCCGGTGACGTACAAGGACTTCGGAAGCAGATCGAGGACTTCGGGGATGACCTGGATGGCGTCAAACGCCGCCTCGTTGAACCAACGAAGCCGACCGCACCACCTCGTTCCGAGAACTTGCAGACGCAGAAGGGGGTGACTACCGCGCGTCTCACCAACAACGGCCCACCACTGATAGACACCTCGCCGGCGGGCGGAAGGACAGCAACTGGGTACGTCACGGCTCCCTCGTCTCCGGCCGGCGATGTCGATGGAGGAGCGCACCGGGTGCAACTGGGGACTACATAGTACGGCCACGCCGCCACGATTTTCCACGATTTTCAGGTGATTCGCCACTCCTATGGATTGATCTGTGCAACACATACTTTGACATGTACCGTGTTCCGGAGCATCACTGGGCCAGTTCAGCAACTTTGCACTTGGAAGGGCACGCTGCACTTTGGTTTCAGTCTTATAAACGCCAACATCGCTTGATTCATTGGGATAGTTTTATTCAAGCCTTGGTAGAGGAATTTGGCGCTGATGATTATGATGGGCAAATGATTACTCTGCTGCAACTGAAACAGACTGGTACCGTTGCAGAATACAGAAAATCTTTTGAAGAATGCATGTATCACCTCATTGCTCTTGATTCCTCTCTTAGCCCTCGTTGGTTTGTCAGTCAATTCGTGTTTGGCCTCCGTGATGAGATTATATGCGCAGTGCGGCTGCAAGGACCAACAAGCATCACTAGGGTAGCATCTCTTGCTCGGATTCAGGAAGAAGCTGAGCATCATCGCCCTAGAGGCTGACCACCTGCACCTTCTAAACAGCTTATTCCTCATACTCCTGCAATCACTGCTCCAGCGGCACCAAAAAGTGATTGGCCGCGTCGTCAGGGTTGATTTTAACAGAGAAAGGCATCTCAGGGATTTCAAGCGCGCTAACAACTTGTGTTTCAAGTGTGGTGACAAGTACTCTAAAGACCATCAGTGTAAAAGATCCGCTCAGTTGCTTACCATAGAAGTGGGAGAATTTGGTGAAGTATTGTCCAACGATGCTGTGGTGGCGCTTGAATTACTGGACGAAACTCCTGTTCCAGCCTATTGTCAGTTATCTCTTAATGCTGTGGCTGGTACTGACACAGGTGAGACAATGAAACTAAGAGCACTTGTGGGAAATCAAGTTATGATTCTGCTAATTGACTCAGGTAGTACACATACATTTGTCACCAGATCCTTTGCCACCAGGGCTGGTTGTACAATCTCTCCAGCTCCAACTGTGTCAGTTAAGATTGCTAACGGACAGCTTATGGAATCCAATTCTCAAGTGTTAGGCCTGCAATGGTGGACGCAAGGACATACATTCCTTACTGACATGAGAATTCTTGATCTTGGAGCATATGACGCTGTGTTAATGCTACCAAAAACACGAGTAACGATCAGGCTACTATTGCGGTAGACCTTAGTCCAGGGCCATCGACTTCACCAGTGAATCTTTTACTGCACCAAAGTTCGCAGATCGTCGCCAATCAACCTTTGCTGAACCTACTTCAAATATGGGTAATTGTACCGACCTCTTCTCTTAGAAAGATGGTCCTTTATATCTGCTTCATTATGAACGGTCAGATGATTGATCATTTTACTTAGTACTATATTTTCGGAAAAATGAGCACATGTGAAAAATAGGCGGGCTTATTGTGCACACCCTCCTATTCGTGATGAATACTTTCTTAGATTGTAAGAGGTGCTCAGAACTATGATGTATGCGTGTAGCATGTTTAAACATGCTTCCATTGGTGTGTCCTTTTAGGGATATTTCCAGTTGGCAATGAGCGAGTTGCATGAGTTCAGCTTTGAACATTTGTTTGTCAAGTTTTTTTATTTTTTGATGTTAAAGATGATCGATTTTCTCTTTGATAAATCTTGTTTCTGTTACCTTAATATATACTACGGTATTCTTTTGATACTGTTTACAACAGACCACAACGCATCCTATGAAATGCCGAATTAAGGGATTGATTTATTGATGATCTAGCCGAGGTATAGACCTACAATGAAGCTAATATTAAAAATTATAATTTGTTAATTAACCATTTTGCCTGCTGGGTCTGCTCGCTTGATAACTATATTTGCAACTGATTTGATAAGGACAAATGTTATTAAAGCTCCGCCATTGTAATTTACAGATATCATTTTAGAGTGCAAGTCAACTTTTTGCTGTACTGTTTCTTGTGCGACTGAAGGCATGCCGGGGCTTTAACACGGTTGTCTCTTAGCTTAGATCTAGAGCAAATGTTGTCTTCCTGTTGCTTTCTGATGGTAGAACTTCTTATTCTTTCATAAAATATCCATGGCAGACTGACAGTTGGTAACATTGAGAGGGGCACCATACTTGATAAAAAGCAAACATGAATTTTCTTTATTATTATGAATGAAGCGCTAGCTCATCGGATATGTTTTTGCACCTTCAACATGCCACTATGTGATCACCTAATACTATTTTTACCAGTTATAGGGGAACTAAAATTTCAGGCCACCCTACAGGCTCCACTTTCTGTCTTTGCGAGCACCACATGCATTTCTTAATGCATCCTTCATATTCCCAAAACTCCACCACTCTCTGGCCACAGTGTACCAAAACGAAATATAGGTGGCGTGGTGAAGCTAGCACACCTCTTCATCTAGTTAGGTCATGTAAAATTGGTCCAAGCATTCTTTTTTTTTTGCGAGAAATCCACCGATCTATTAATAATCATGTACAAATAGCCCAAAAAGTAAAGAAAATTACAAATTGGTACTCGGACCACCTAGCGACGACTACAGACACTAGCACGAGCCGAAGGCACGCCGCTGTCCTCGCCCCTCCATCGCCGGAGTCAGGCAAAGCTTGTCGTAGTAGAGCTTGTTGTAGTAGATAGACGGGAAGTCATCGTGCTAAGGTCCCAAAGGACCAACGCACTAGAGCAGCAACCATCGCTAATGATGCGTAGATCGGAAGAGACTGACATGAAACCACACCAACAAACACAAAAACCGACCGGATCCCAGGAGATTCGACGGCCACACAACTCCACGCGCCCTCCGCCAGCGCTAGATGCACCGCCGGAGCGAGGATAGGACGGGGAGGACCTTATTGTGACTTCAGGATGTAGCCGCCGCCTCACCATCCCAAAGAAGAGACTGAAAAGCAAACTAAATTAAGAACGGAAACTCCCCGCCGGCGAGGGACCGTGGTCCGCCACACCTCCAAGGCCCCAAGGCCACCGGAGGCGGAGCGGACCAGCGGTATCGCCGGCGAGGAGGACGAAACCCTAGATGGGTTTGTAGCTTTTTCCGCTGCCGCTCCTGTTGTCTTTGCACGTACCGGTTCGTACCCTAGATTTGTTTTTAAAAGCTGATAGAGCAAATTTGCCAACCAAAATTTGAGATCAGTAGATTATTTCATGTTTTCATGTTCGGTTTGTGGTTGCCTGAATTAATTGGGTCTAATTGATCCATCTAATTTTAGTTCTGCTTTCTCGTAGCTATTTCTGTTTTCAGACATTCAGATGCGTGCATAAAAGGATGAGAACATCTTTTTAGGACGGCTATATATAAATGCTGGTTGAAAATGAGAAGTAATTACTTCTAACTCGACAAGTGAGAAACAGTTTGACATGTTTTTTTTTCCAAAAATTAATATTAGTTGCATATGCAGCAGTCTAGTCTGTTTAGGAGCTCTCGTGAGCATGTGAGAGGATGCATGTGCTAAACATGGGTCATGGCTAGCTTTTACCTCTAATCTCAATACTCATATCAAGCCTTGGTGTAGAGGTGAGCGGCGAGCTTAGGCTCCACGACGGCTTCAAGCGGGAACTTCCGCGGCGTGGTCATCCCGAATATCTCCTCCATGTTTAGCTCCTCCTTCACCATGCCGTTGGGGAGCCTCCAGGCAAAGCCGTGCAGCAGGTTGGCCAGGCTCACCTGGATAACCTTGAGCCCGAGGCTGTACCCAGGGCACATCCGCCGTCCGGACCCAAAAGGCAGCAACTCGAAGTCATGCCCCTTTACATCGATCTTGCTGCCGAGGAACCGCTCCGGCATGAATTCCTCCGGGGCATCCCACAACGCCGGGTCGCGGCCGATGGCCCACACACTAACGAACACGCGTGTGCCAACAGGGATGTCGTAGCCACCAACGGAGGCGTCCTTGCGCGACAGGCGAGGCGCTAGCATCGGCCCTGCCGGGTGCAGCCGCACAGTCTCTTTGACAATTGCCTCCACGTAGGGGAGACTCGGGATGTCCTCCTCAGTCACCCAGCGGCCTCGCCCCACCACGCGGTCCAGCTCCGCCGTGGCATTGGCGAACAGCTCGGGTTTCTTGAGCATCTCCGACATTGCCCACTCAACCGCCATGGCCGAGCTTTCTGTCCCGCCCGCGATGAGATCCTGCATGATGCAGTTTTATTCGTATGCAGTTAATTGTTCGGAACTTAGCATCCACACGGTCGGAAATGTTTTATCTGTAAAGCTCCTTTAATTACTGAATAGACGTACCTGAATGAACGCCTTGATCCCATCCCGGTGGATCTGTACCTCGAGATTGGGGTCGCTGGCTATCTCCAGCAGCACGTCGACCATGTCCTTTGCCACGAAGCTATCCCCCTCGAGGCGGCGTCGCCCTTCATGCTCTTCCACGACATGTTCGAGGAACCCATCGAACATCTTATTCAGCTTCTTCATCCTCTTGATGTACCCCTGCAGGTCCATCCAGCCGAGCCACGGGATGGAGTCACCGATGTTGAGCACGCCGTTGAGCACGAACCACTCGTCGATCATCCACTTGCACTGCTCCAGCGTCGTCCCGGAGTCCCCTTCGTTGGTGTGCAGATACTTCTTGCCCAGCACCATGCGGGTGATCACGTTGTGGCTCATGGTGGACAAGAACTCCTTGAGCACCACGACGCGCCCGGAGGCCTCATGCAGATCGTGCAGGAGCGCGCGCATCTCCTCGGTGCGGATGTACTGGTACGACTCCAGTCGCTTGGCACTGAAGAGCTCGGTCAGGCATATCTTGCGTGCCTGGCGCCAGTAGGCGCCGTACGGGGACCAAGTGATGTCGCTATAGTTGTACGTGTTGTACTTGCCAGCGGCCATCTTAGGCCGGTCGATGAACACTGCGTCGTGGGTCTTGAGGAAGAACCTGGCCATCTCCGCTGACGATCCGATCACGACAGGGAAAGAGCCGAATCGGAGGTACATGAGAGGGCCGTACTTGTTGGAGAGCGCATGGATGGAGCGGTGCGGGAGCGCGCCCATGAGGTTAAGGTTGCCGATGATCGGCCATGGCTTAGGTCCAGGAGGAAGCCTGTATGCGCGGTGGCCACCACGACGGAGAATGGTTGCCAGGAAGAGCACTGTTGCAAGCACGACGGCGAAGAAGGGCACCCATGGTGGTAGCTCCATTGGGATCGACTTGGGAACCGCCAGTGATTTCTTGGGTACCAAACGTCCACTTATGAATATATATGTGGCTGGCTAAGTGACTGGTCAAACGCTCGCTGGGTGGAACTTCAATAGCTGGCTATGTGACTGAGCAAGTGCTAATAACTTACGATTGATGAGTGATGACTCATGACAGATGGAGATGGAGATTGTATAATAAATCAACAGGGCGGCTAAGTGATGGGACATCTTCCATAAAAAATGTGATCATCACGCCACATGATGATGACAGCTCGATTGTTCTTCTCTGATTCTTTCTTAGCTGACTGAAAGTTTAATGAATATATGCGTGGAGTTGCGTAAGTCAGTCTTGGGTGAGACTGGGGACTGGGCCAGGAAGGTGGCAGTAGAGCACGCCCCTGATTTGTATATATTGCAAAAGTACAGATTTGCATAGGCAAGAAGGAGAAAAAGGGCTAATGCATGATCCTCCACAAGTTGCACGAGATAACGACAAAAAGGAGAAAAGAAATTAAGACCAGCCCAAGAAAAAAGGGAGAAAAGAAGGACTAATATAAGATGCTGCACAACTCGCACCAGATAACAACAAAAATGAGAAAAGGACTCACCACATCGGCTGCCTAAGTGACATCAACCCAATCTACAAATCAAGTTGTGAGCCTTGGGCCGACGAGGAGCAACTGCCTGATGCACCAGATGAAGGCCCGCTCGAGCCATCCACGGGGCCTCATTCAACCGTTCAAGCACCAGGGACCTCCTCTTTCACAGCTTCAGAGAAAATGTGGATGCTTCTAATATCACAGGAACCTGCTCGTCAGTGTAGAAGGCGTCATAACAAGAGAGCACAAAGTTTGCTTATAGTAGCTACAAAAACGTGGGTACCTGGCTGTTGGTCACTTGGTCTATGCCACCTTATGAAGGGATCCCCCTTATGAACACGCAGAAAACCAACCATCTCCTGATATCCTGTGAGGAGTTTCGTCAAGTCCTTGTCCTCATCTAATGGCCAAGTATATGAACAGTCAGGCTACATATGATTGGGATTTGAAATTGCGATCGGGAGAAAGATTTGTAAGTGTTAGGCTTGCCTGGAATTGCTTTTTCGACAACAGCGTGTCTGCCAGATGCTGCCATCTTGCAGAAGGAATCTGATAGACTGTGTATGGAAATGTCATGACGGCAACGATGTTAGAAGCGCGCATCGTAGCCTTCAGTGATCTAGAAACGAGACCATGTCCCAGTCCTGCAATGCGTACGAATATGATCAACTACATCAGTATTAATTTGGAAGGGTGAAAGGACATAAATGGGCTCCAATTTTTAAGGCACACTGCATAAGCAAGTAACCAACCATATACCATTTCAATCAAATACTTGCCTTTACAAAATATCCACACTGTGGTGCACACAGAGACTATATAGCAATTCGTCCAGCATTCAGAGTTCCACCATCTTTTCTGAATACAGGAAATCCAAGAGTGTTAACAAGCAGTACAAGCAAGATGCATGCGGTTTAAGACAACTACAATTGTGTTACTTAAAAATAAACATCATGCGGATCTATAGACAATTAATGTCACGTTGACGTAGAATAATATGCGATAACACGGTACTTTAGATGGTATTCCTTGAGAATAAAATTTTCAATCACAGATCCAAGAATTAACCTCACCTTGGATGCTTGTATAAAAAAGTGGAACAACGATTCTAGAGATCACTGAGAGTGTCTACATCTTGAGCAGTATGCTGTGCATTAAGTAAATGTTGTTCCAAGCGCTTCCGTAAATCAAAATCATTACTGAACTCCTGCTTGCTGTCTGCAACAATACTAACTGGGTCAGCTCTTTTCGCAAACATCTTGTGATACAATAATGATAGCATAACTTATATCAGTTCCAGAAATGATGCTTATGCAAGCAAACTATAATAGGCAATAAAAAGATAGCTGTCAACCCATTAGCATCAGGAAGCAATTACACAGGCAATATAATATTTGCTTTGTTTGAAAAGTAGCAGATTATCCAGTGAAAACCGACACAAACAAAGGAAAGAGATATATCAGTGTACCACCTCTGTGTTTAGCACCAGAGGTCCTCTCGTCCCCAAAATATTTCCTGTACTGCCAAGCGATCCTCAAACCCTCATCCTGCACAATAACATATCCAACTCAATACAGAAATGAAGAACGGTGCTACAGAAATAAGAACCCTGTAAAACACATTTGTCCACAAGACATACACTAACACTTGCTCCTCTATCGCTCGTTGACATGATTCCTCCTTCAAGGAACTGATTGGAGCAGGCAGCGCGCCGAGGAATGAGCAGGGCTCCTTCATAGGCCTTGCGAAGAGCAGGGGCTGCTTGTGCACAACACCCTGCGAAATAAAAGCCCGGAGAAGGAGGAGGTGGTGAGGCACGTCGGACTCCTCCATGACCATCACAAGTTCACAACCAAACGGATGACGAAACCGCCACCCAGAATCACTGCAACAAAACCTGACAAATCACGACAAATCGACAACCCAATAGGACAGCACATTTTTCTTTCAGCTAAAAAAAGTCCTTGTACTCTCCTGGCCCCAAGAATAATCTCTCATGGCATACATAATCATCTGTACGCAGGTAATCTGTAGTAGTACTTGTTATTGCGCAAAAGTAAATCTGTAGCACTTGTTAAGGAATCTAATTCACAGTTCACACCCAAGTCGCAAGATTCAAAGTTCAAACTAGAGAAAATGGTCTTACTCCATATGATCATTGCACCTAAGCTCTATCACAACTTCCGCCCGATTGCAAAATCTTGCATCATGACTGAAGAGAGCGAGAAGGAATATGGGCATGCTTACTGCCGAGGTCGGGGATCCCGGAGGAGACAAAAACCGCGCCGTTAGGGCCGAGCATGACGCCGGAGGCGTTGGGGAGGACGAGGAGGAGGCTGCTCCGGCCGAGGACTCCCCCCCCCCCTACTCCGGCGGCGGTGGGCGGCCATGGGCGTGCGCCGTCGTCGCTGCTCCCGTGGGGTAGTCCAAGCTGGAGATGGCTGGTGCGAGAACGAACTGCTTGACCCGCAAAAAAAAAAAAAAAAAAAAGAGAACGAACTGCTTGGACTCTCTCGCCTTCTTGTCGACGTGGGCCGTAACCGAGCTGTGCAAGTGGGCGCACTAATGGGCTGATAACCCAGTTTCGCAGCTCGGTGATATCTATACCAATATATGCTTCGGGACAACGCATTAATAAGGACAAATCATCAATAATGAGGCGGCTTGCTTGCCTGTTATAATAGATGTTGAGTTCAATAAAAAAAAAGGTGCCAGAACCAATGAGGGGAGAGATAAAAGAAATCCTCCAGGTACAAAATGAGTCGCTTACTGAGAGGTATCTAGGCATGCGAACAGAGGTTGGGAGTTGCAAAAATGGCTCATTTAAGTATTTGAGAGACAGAATTTGGAAGTACATACAAGGCGAATCCCCTCCCTGACTATCGATCGCTCGAGCAATCACTTTCCGCGGCGCGGAAACGCTCGCATAGCGAGTCAATTTCCTTTTTATCACCTAGTGTTTAGTTGCGTTCACATGTGTTCACACTAACAGCTTGTATTACTACTTTGTAAGTTGCATGCAGCCAAGAGCGTTCACACTGCATGCATGCACATGCACAAATCATCTCATGTATTTGCATTTAATGAGCCAACTTTTCAGCACGCTTTCGTAAGTTGTTGGGCATACACATAGCATCTCACTCTTTTTCTTCAGCACGAGGCAGACTCTCAATTCTCTTTTAGCAATTCCCTTTTAGGTTTTTTTCGTACGGTAATTCATGTTTAAGGGGATTCTTTTGCAATTCCCTTTTTTGGGCCTGTGGTTTTTAAGGGGGAAAATAACGGGTGGAAAGATCTACTTGCAACTCAAATGAACTACCACTTGCTACTCAAATTAAGTATTATTTTAAGTTGTAAGCTAACAAAAGATGCTAAAATATTCTAAATGAAATTTACTTTTTTAGGGTTGCTAGGTATTTATATTTACCGTTGATAAATAACGGGGCACCGGGTTGATAACTTGTAAATAAAGAAAGAGTCGCTACATATTGTAAATGAAATTAAATTTTTAGGGTTGATATTTATTTATATTTACCATTGATAAATAGCGGGTCACCGGGTTGATAGCTTGTAAACTAAAAGAGAGTCGCTAAAATATTCTAAATGAAATAATTTTTAGGGTTATTATTTATTTATATTTACAGTTGATAAATAACGAGGCACCAGGTTGATAGCTTGTAAAATAAAAAAAATGTTCGCTAAAATATTCTAAATGAAATACTTTTTAGGGTTGATAGTTATTTATAATTACCATTGATAAATAACGGGACTCCGGGTTGATAACTTGTAAACTAAAAAGAGTCGCCAAAATATTCGAAATGAATTTAGATTTTTAGGGTTGGTAGTTATTCATATCTACTGTTGATAAATATCAGGACACCGGGTTGATAGCTTCTAAACTAAACAAGATTCGCTAAAATGTTTAAAATAAAATTAACTTTGGGGTTGATAATTTTATACATTTTACCGTTGATCACTCAAGTACGGAGGGTTGATTATTCAAAACAGAGAAGGTTGATAACTTTTAGTCCGAAAAAAGTTTCTCGAAACATATCAACATGGATGCTAGTTTTGAAGACCTCGTCGAGACGGATTTATTGGTGAAAGCGAATCTTAATTTGGAGTTGTCGCTTGAAAGTTAAAACGTTTTGAATTTTCAGATTTTGGGAAACATTCCGCTGCCATCAGCAGATTCGTCTATTTGTGCATGCATGCAGAACTTTCTCTCAATAGCCTGCACCAGGTTGATAATTTTATACATTCACCGTTGATCATTAAAGTACGGAGGGGTTGATTATTCAAACAGAGAGGGTTGATAACTTTTAGCCCGAAAAAAAATTTCTCGAAACATATCAACATGGGTGCTAGTTTTGAAGATCTCGTCGAGACGGATTTATTGGTGAAAGCGAATCTTAATTTGGAGTTGTCGTTTGAAAGTTAAAATGTTTTTAATTTTCAAATTTGAAAAAGATTCCGCTGACATCAGCAGATTTGTCTATTTGTGCATGCATGCAGAACTTTCCCTCAATAGCCTGCACCAGGTTGATAATTTTATACATTTACCATTGATCACTCAACTACGGAGGGGTTGATTATTCAAATAGAGAGGGTTGATAACTTTTAACCAGAAAAATGTTTGTCGAAACATATTAACATGGGTGCTAGTTTTGAAGATCTCGTCGAGACGGATTTATTGGTGAAAGCGAATCTTAATTTGGAGTTGTCGTTTGAAAGTTAAAACATTTTGAATTTTCAAATTTGGAAAGTTTTAACGTGTAATATCCCAGGTTTAGAGGCAAGAAAAAGAGAGAACACGAGAGTGTGCACTGCATTCATGCATAGAAAATCCGGGGGATTTTCGCGCGTTCATCTAAAACACAAAGTGATCGAGGTTTCTCTTGTGTCGATGGAATTGATGTGTGTCATCCACACAAGTGCGATAAATTTCGACATGACCTTTGTTGATTTATTATGTTTTCGAGGGAAATAGTTTGAATTCAAATTCAAATATGAAAGACATAATCCAAATAATAATTTGAATTGGAATTTGAATTCTAAACAATTATATAAATACAAAGTAAATATAAGTAGAAATGAGAATCAAATATTACAAATAATATTTCACATAAGTATTTCATTTACAACATTTATTGAATAATACATGTTGGAAAAGAAATAGAAGATTACAAAAGTAATAAAGGGAAATCCTAAACTAAATCTTCATCTTCCAAATATCTCCCAATCTTCTTATTCTTTTCCTGCAAAAGAAAAATAAGCAAATACAAAAGGAAAACAAATGGTGTTATGGTTAAAATGTCGCCATCATCAAAGATGAGGCATTTTGATATCGGAACTCGACTACTAGATATTAGAAACTTGTCCTAATATCTAAGTTGTGGTTTAGAGGGATCAATTTCAGTTTATAGGCATCTTTGGGAATTATATATCATCCCTGGATCATAAGAGGGATCAATGGATCATTCTATATCATTAGGCATCAATGAGCAAACAGGCAACAGGGACAAGTGACAATATTTGATCCATGTCAAATAAGAGAAAAGGGGTAACAATATTGGATCCACTTATTTTAGGCAACAAAGGCAACCAATTAATCCCTCTAACCTAGCCAAGTTCCTATTTAAATAAGCCATATGATTTACATAAAGTAATTCACCATTGACATTAGATGGTCAAGATGAATGATCATTAGCCACACAATTTAATTCCACAGGTTATAATGCAAAGCTCACATGTAGCAACTCATAAGAATTAACACTTGGCAGTACCAAAATAAGGCAAAGCATGGTCGGGCAAGGGATAAGATCAACCTGAGATGCCTTGCACTAGAGGAAAAGAAAATCAACATGGGAACTTGTACAATCGAGATGAGGTCATCTCTAAGCAAGACACGATCACAACATGCACACTCGTGTGCTTTGTCACACACATAGCCAACAGGAACACTCACACAAGCAGCATACTCAACACATGCAAATGGGGTGTTGTCACCACCACAGACAGCAGCCCATCAGTATATAAACAGCACATAGGCTGTACCAGCAGATGCTTTGACACACACAGCTCTCTAGCCGGATTCATTGTCCTCTGATTTGACAAAGGACACACCAGCAACTTTTGATCACACATCAGTAATTATCCTGATAAGCTAGAATCACAAGAACACACCCATATATCTTAGGACAGCAAGAAACCAAGATCATAAGGAAGCAGATCAAGGAGCTATCAAGAAGGTAGTAGGAGCAAGTATGCCAAGGGTATCCCAGAGGCTACAAGAGCAAGATCAGGATACAGAAAGCAGCAGGTAGAAGCTTATCACTGTCATTAATAGATCCTGGTATATTATCTTTAGGTTGCATACAAACCTGCGGGGAAAACAAAAGGAATAAAAATCATTCCATCAAATTACCCTTCGACTAGGTTTTCACCTAGGAGAGCAAGAGAGATGGATTTCTCTCGATATTGCATAGAGGTGCTATGCAAGAATCATCACAGAGAAGAAAAGCCACATCATAGTATCTGTTCTTATTTTAAATCTATGCCTCAGCCTTTGCATCATCGGCAAGGCTACAAGATCCAGCATATAATCTGTTCTTATCAGTTTATAGCTAAGAAAATGGGACAGCAAGATCCACCAAGTAAAATCCAACAATACCAAAATCATTTATTAGTCTGCTAACCGACAGCTAGATCATATTCAAGCAGCCATCCTTTGTCAACAGGTTACAAGGGTTTATTTGGGGTCCAGGAATTATTCCCGAGCCAACCAAGTAACCCAAGTAGCAGCAGATAGTTAACCCATCGAGGGATGACCACGGAATTAACTTTGCTCCACACATACCGAATCACGTGACAATTAATGGATCATCTCAAATCTCCCAGTAAAACTATCACAAATATGCATACAAGCTCACAACAAGCATCAAGTAAATCAGGTCTCTGTACACATCAATACTGGTATATTGCCATAGCTCAACACATGCTTGAGATAAAAACAAATGTAACCAAATCCTTAACTGAAATTATACATTCAGTTTTGTCAGACTCATGCCCCCACAGACTACACATGCTTTGGAGGATTAATCCATCCAAAAAGGAAGCATTTCAGTTCACATATGAATTACCAATCTCAGGCGAGTAGATGCAATAACCGTAGGGATCATATTAAGCACAAGACACTAGATGATCTAACAAGTAATATCATTTGAGGATCAACATCGGCATACAACAACTAGACCAAGCAACAATATTGCAGCACATACCACCCTTCATAGCCATAGAGAGTACGAGAGAGTAGTGAAAGGGGAGTGAATTATCTCACCGTGATTGCAGCAGAGATATAAGCACAGTAGGCGACGCCGGGGTTGCGTCGGCGACGCCGTCCCGCCGGCGTCGAGGTCGAGGATGCCGTGAGGACAGCGACAAGCACCACCGATACACCGACGCCGAGGTTGCGTCTATGGCGCCGTCCATCGAGGTCGAGCACCGCAGCCCACGAAGCACCACCACCACGAGCAACACCGGAGCCACACCACACTAGCACCACTCCACCAAAGACAAGAGCTCAAGAAGAACGAAGTAGTGCTCGTAGGCGGTGAAACGAGCAGCAGGGGGCGTGGCAACCGGAACCCACACCGGCGACCTAGCCACGGCTAGGGTGGCCGTCGAGCATGTTACGGGGCGTGGTGAGGATGATGCCGATGAAGGTTATGAGGGGAAAGTCGAGGTGTCGCAGGGACGCCCGGAGCCAGCCCGAAGTGGTGGCGACGGCGGCCGGACTGGTCGGTGACCACCTAGGGTTCCGAGGATCGGGATCCAGAGAAAAGAGTGGGGAAAATCAAATCGATTTGGATAGAAGGGTAGAGCACGACGAGGCGGTCCATATCCCCACCACACCGGCGTCGGGGAGGACGAGAATCGGGCAGGAGTGGGAGGCGGCGCGGCGGAGCCATGGTCGCCTGAGCAGGAGCGAGAGGAACGAGAGAGGAGGATGTCGACGAGGGACCGAGGGGCCGGGTCAGGGTTGGGTTCACCTGACCCAACCAGATCAACTCGGCTGGGCCAGGTTTGGACCAAACCAATTGGGCCAGCCCAACAGACCACTTGGTCTATTTTATTTCTTATTTTTTATTTTATTTTTAGGAAAAATCTTTTAAACATTTAAGTAAATAAAGAAAACAATAAGTAGAAGTGAGTATCATAAAATAACCTCTATAAATAAAATAGAAAAAACAAATACTTAAAGTTTAAAGGAACAACAATATGAATTTCCTCTAAAATTTTAGAAGACCAAATTTTAAATCTTAAACTATTAAAACTAAAAACTAAGAAGATAATTTCTTGTTTCAATTATTCACATAAATAAAATATTAAATATTACTTCACATTAATATGCCATATAAAACAACAATTGTTTCTTAATGGTTATGTTTAATCACATGAGAATCCTAATTGACCATTACTTCAATTAAAACCCTAAACCCTAATAGTATTTATCCTATTTTCTTTATAATACAATGTTAAATCCATTATTATTATTATATCAAAGTGATTAATAATTTCAACTTTGTTACCAATTATTACTTTAAGAATTATATCACAATTTAGGAACCTAGTTCTCAAATAAATAAAAGACCAACCTCATGATTTTATATGATCATCCTAAAATAGTTCCAATCCTAAAACCCTAGTGGTTTAGCCCATATGATCATAGCCACTTCACCTTTACATATAAGACTTTAATAAACAACCAATGAGTACATACTCATGATCCACTAAAATAAAACTAGGTACAAATCACATGAGGCCATCATTCCATGTCTTTATTTTTGGTTAACACCTATATGATCCACTTATACCACCTAGATATAAACCCTAGCTTGATACCACATGTTAGCACTATTGATTACCATTCTTATATACCACACCATTGAGATACTCCTAAACCATCAAACCCTAGAAGAACCATGGAGATCAATCCTAGTACCAATATCTTGTGTAGTAATACACATCACATGCTCCTATTCCACTGAACCCTAGTCAGGAAGAGATAAACCATCTAATTTAGAAGCTATTAAGCATTACTTAGTGAAACAAATGTGAAGCCATAGTAAACCCTAACTTATAGCAACACTTTGACCATCATTCTTTGATATGATACCCATAATCAACCATAGTAATAAATTATTAATACTTGCTATGTATAGACCAATTCTATTTAACAACCCAACTAGTTCCTATTAGAGAACTAAACGAATCTAATAAGTAAACCCTAGAAGCCATAGCCCCTAATTATAGTAGTTCTTGTTCTTATTTAACCTCGTTCTTCAAAAGTTATTCTTTTGAAGTACAAATGTCGATCAAACCTTAGAAGCCCTAATCCTTCTTTGAAATACTAAATATTTCTTAAACAACATGTTCTTCAAAAGTTATTCTTTTGAAGTATAGTATAAGTAATCATCAACCATGATATGTAGCACTTAAAATTGACAACTGTTCTTTACATACTATTCCATCACTATTCTTATGTGTATGATTGTTATGATGTCTTATATCACTTGGGTATGATGCTAATATAACCAAACCCTAATAAGAACCTTGTTTGAGAACCATTCTAAAAGTGCAACCAACCCTAAAGAAATCTTTACAACTCATCCATCCTAAATCATCGAGGTTAGGTTACGCTCGGGACGATTGCATCTCATATTATGCATTATAGCATCTTTGCCAGTTCTTTAAACATTGTCCTTACCGGACGATGATGGTATTTCAGCATTTGGAGTTCTCACGTATCGAAGCTTTTGCCTGCATAATCTTGCAGTCAAGAAAGGCAAGTTCATCGCTTGCTCATGTCATTTGATTATTTTTATCAAATTATATGCAAAGTACTATACTTATCATTCTTGCATTGAAAGGCAAATATTATTTTACAATTATGAATATGACTATGTGGTGGGCAATGGAACCATGGTATGTGATGTTTGGTGGAGGTTCCATTGCACGGGTACTATTCATCTAGGATTAAGTACCAATGCCGTCCGAGTGATTCTAGCGCCGTACATATCGCGTTAACCATAAGATCTATAATGGCTCCGGGAAGTCGACTGTATCTTTTCCCTCTCGCATGCCAACGGACTGGTGATAAGGGTTGCCCGGATCGGTCTATCTTTGGTAAAGGTGGGGACATGTGGTCCTGCATGGTCTACCATTAGATACAGGAGAGGGTAGACTTATTATTGGTCTATGAAGGATTGTAAGGGTTGTCCGGATCGGTCTATCTATGGTGTATAGGACAGGGCATATTAATTGTTCGGAACGGCCTACCTTATTGGTAAAGGTGAGAACAAAGGCCTGGGTCGGTCTACCCATAGATATAGGAGAGGACAGACTTACAAAAGGGTGGGTCCGCGAGGTCGCGGAGAAGGCGGTGATGGGCTTGGATCTTACACCCGGCCCCACACCAAGGAAGTGTGGACGAGAAACGCGTCTCGGCAAGGCATCAAGGATAAGTTCTCTTATGGGAAAAGTAACGCACCTCTGCAGAGGATACTGAATTGTGACTGTCACTCCCTGTTCCGGGAAGGGAACTGCGAACGCGGCAGGAAAGGAACTCCATGAAGTTCTAGTCAACTCGTGAAGACCGACGGGCATAGTTTTCGAATAAAATAAACCTTTTGAAGAAATGTTTACAAAAACTTGCATTGGCCTATGACTTTCCGGTCTATGGCTGTAGCTAGTGCATGATACACATATTTCCTAATATGAACTTGCTGAGTACGCTCGTACTCATTCTATCTCGTTTGAACCCCCTTCTTAGAGCAATGCACCGAAGGAGAAACTACCGTGGAACTCGAAGACAAAGGAGTCAACTCGCAACAAGATGAAGAATCCAATCAACGAAGTCAATGGAGTCAACTCCTGCATCGGTTATAATGGAAACCTAGACTAGCAATAGAAGGGAATCTTTCCCTAATCCTAGCACCTAAGTAGCTAGATTTCTATAGCAAGCCAAGTAGCTCCCGAACTTAAGCTAGCAATAAGATAGATTACGATTCGTTCTTCCGGAGCTTTATTTGAAGTTTTACCTCACCGTAAAGTAGGAGGGTGTGTGGATCTTATGTAAATTGTTCGTGTGTACTTCTATAGACATACCTTGGACTCGCATATGTTTCTGTTGTACCACTCTGAGAGATGTAATATGGGTGGAACGGTGTTTCACTTGTGTTATGTCAACGACTTGTGTACTACACCATGCAGTGGTACGCTGGGTCACCACAGCTGGTATCAGAGCAAATGCTTTGACCTTAGGATTAAAACCCTTTAAAGGAGACCTATAGGTTTGGTAGTGTCTATAGGAAGTTGTCTTAGTTAAACCAACTATTATTTTGACTTGAGATGGGTATTCACTTGAGAATAATCCTGACACACTTGAGTCAATCTTTCTTATCTATATTTCTTAAATAAGGTTAATTAGTTATCTTGCTTCATTCCAAATAATTAGAACACCATTGAAGCTTAAGATAATGGGTGGTAGTAGACCACAGTTGGTATACAATACATGGTAGTCCAAAGAAAGGATACAACCATAAGGAAGATATCCTATTGGAAGAAGTATACCAATGCAAGTTATAGTTAAGTAAGAGTCATTAAAAAAAAATGTCAAATGACTGATGTTAAGTAAGAGAGATAAGTTATATAAGGTGGTATATGTCTATGATGAGTCAATCATAGGAGGTAAGGAAGAGTGATAAGAGTTATACAACTCTACATTTCATGGTAAAGTGGGTAATCATATATGATTCACTTGAGAATCATGGTATGATGGAGTAGAACATCATAAGTACGATAACAAAAGAATGATAAGGAGTAAGGATTTAGGGAATAGTTCGAAAGCTTAGGCCTTAAAATCCTGGAAACTGTACCAAGTATGTTAGAATCATAGTCCTTAATTTAAAGAAGGCTTATTTAGAGCATATCACATAGAGAAATCCTAGAGTTATAGGTGGTATATTCTAAACAATCATGTGTTTAGAGTAGACATATTAGAAATAATTGTATTATAGGAAGTAGTCTTCAATAGCACATATAGGGTATACTATTTTGTTAGTACTTCCAAAGAAAACTAGGTTAACTTCAACTACCCCAAGCCATTTTGTTTCAAGTTTGTCTCATTGCAAATGTGCAATTAAGATAAATGTTGAGACAAATAGTAGAAATTCACGTATAAGTGCTAAGTATCACAACCTAAGCCTATCTTATGTGGTGTTATATATTGCACATCTACACCTGATGTTTAGGGATGTCTTACCCAATTATTATATTCAGGCATATAAGGATGTGTATTATGAACACAAAGCTGAATATTCTTGGATTTTATTGGATTTTCATTGATTGACTAGATCCATACATGAAGTTTGACTTTGATATGCAAATGCATGTTGCAATATCAAGCTCTTACTTGATGTTATAGGTCTAGAGGGTAAAGGTATTCATGTAAGGAAGTGACGAATTCTGAAGATTTGAAGACAAGATGAAGGTTCACTTGAGGAAGGAAGTAAAATTGTGGGAAGCAACCACAACAATCTGAAGGAAGGACCAATCAAAACTCACTTTTATCCTCAATCAATGAGTACTTCAACATGGAAGTATCATGAAAGTGAGAAAAATAGTGAATATGGAGTAGTAGAAGTGGAGCCATATTCACTATGGAAGAAGGGAAGGCAAGTGAAGTCACTTACAATACTATTTTCATAGTGTTAACAAGTGGTTATCTTGCAAAACAAACCCTAGAAGAAGGAAAATAGACAAGTGAAGTCGTAGCTGGTATAATAAGACCGCAGCTGATATAGGATAACCATGAAGAGAAAGAATGTTAAGTGAGGTATATCTTAACTAAAGCTATGTAAGTAGCCACAGATTGGTAGGTAGATATTGACAACCACAACATAGCCACAACTGGTATCCAATAAGCCACATCCGGTACTAGGTAGTCTGCAACTGGTACCGGATAGCCACAACTTGAATATTTCTTTACCTAAAAGAAAGGGGGATTCCACAACTAGTATTTCACAACTGGTATCTCGTAGTCGGTAAATTTTTTTTTTAAAGTTGGAGGATTCACAATGGACACCCACAATTGTGTGGATACACCGCAAAGAATTCTTCGTGAGACTTTAGAAATGTACAAACTATAAGCCAGACCAAGACTAATCTTCTAACCTTGGAGTTTAATGATTAGAAGAAAAGACGTTTGAAGATCATTAGTAAACTCCAAGGGGGAGAGGAAGGCTGAAGGAGAAGTATTAAAATATGATATTCGGAGTATGATGAACCAAGAAGAAGGTCTGAACTGAGAGGAAGTCCGATCTTATTCTTATAAGGTTGTTGGGAACTACCCATATAAAAGTACTCTCAGGAGGTTGTCAAACCAGAAGCCGAGGTTCATATCTCGAGGAAGTAAGGGTTAGACCTTAACTTGAGTGGGTAATTGTAATTACTCAAAACCAAGAGAACTCAAGTAAGTCTAAGATAATGAAGTTGGATGAAGAAGATGTCGGAGGACAATCCAAGCTTAAGAAGATACTATACGAAGAAGTTTGACTATACTAAAACATAAGCCTAGTAGAAAGATTCCTTTCATGGAACCGAAAGGAACCAAAAGAAGGATAATTAGTATAAACTAGAAGCCATGATTGGTTGGACTAAATGAGCTTCATCCATTCGTAGGAATAAACCACTAGGACCATGCATATTGTAATACCTTACTAAGTACCATTACTTTTGTTTTGGTAGTAAGGGAAAACAATACCCTACCTTAAATAAAACTTTTCGAATTAGGGTTTGGGCACCGCAACTTGGTACACCGTAGTGCCATATTACACCGTAGCTGGTAGAACCAAGTTTTAGGGTACCCAGATAGGAAGCTATCACCACAACCTTTAGTAAAGCCCATTAGCATAAGAAGCTGTCCTAATCCAAGAATCTTTGAAGAATAAGACTAGAAGTTTCGAATGTTAGAAGGAAATCCTAGAATTAAAAGGAAGTATCAGTGCCAGACATCAGAAGACTACAGGAAGAATATGGATAAAGGATATATCCAATTATATCTAATGAGATCACCATGGAGCTTGAAAGAGATCGTGATCGGTTCAAGTCAGTTCCACATTCCGAAACGTGAGAGCGTTCGAACTTCGGGACGAAGTTCAGCTTTAAGGGGGAGAGGCTGTAATATCCCAGTGTTTAGAGGCAAGAAAAAGAGAGAACACGAGAGTGTGCACTGCATTCATGCATAGAAAATCCGGGGATTTTCGCGCGTTCATCTAAAACACAAAGTGATCGAGGTTTCTCTTGTGTCGATGGAATTGATGTGTGTCATCCACACAAGTGCGATAAATTTCGACATGACCTTTGTTGATTTATTATGTTTTCGAGGGAAATAGTTTGAATTCAAATTCAAATATGAAAGACATAATCCAAATAATAATTTGAATTGGAATTTGAATTCTAAACAATTATATAAATACAAAGTAAATATAAGTAGAAATGAGAATCAAATATTACAAATAATATTTCACATAAGTATTTCATTTACAACATTTATTGAATAATACATGTTGGAAAAGAAATAGAAGATTACAAAAGTAATAAAGGGAAATCCTAAACTAAATCTTCATCTTCCAAATATCTCCCAATCTTCTTATTCTTTTCCTGCAAAAGAAAAATAAGCAAATACAAAAGGAAAACAAATGGTGTTATGGTTAAAATGTCGCCATCATCAAAGATGAGGCATTTTGATATCGGAACTCGACTACTAGATATTAGAAACTTGTCCTAATATCTAAGTTGTGGTTTAGAGGGATCAATTTCAGTTTATAGGCATCTTTGGGAATTATATATCATCCCTGGATCATAAGAGGGATCAATGGATCATTCTATATCATTAGGCATCAATGAGCAAACGAGCAACAGTGGACAAGTGACAATATTTGATCCATGTCAAATAAGAGAAAAGGGGTAACAATATTGGATCCACTTATTTTAGGCAACAAAGGCAACCAATTAATCCCTCTAACCTAGCCAAGTTCCTATTTAAATAAGCCATATGATTTACATAAAGTAATTCACCATTGACATTAGATGGTCAAGATGAATGATCATTAGCCACACAATTTAATTCCACAGGTTATAATGCAAAGCTCACATGTAGCAGCTCATAAGAATTAACACTTGGCAGTACCAAAATAAGGCAAAGCATGGTCGGGCAAGGGATAAGATCAACCTCGAGATGCCTTGCACTAGAGGAAAAGAAAATCAACATGGGAACTTGTACAATCGGATGAGGTCATCTCTAAGCAAGCACAACCACAACATGCACACTGTGTGCCGTCACACACATAGCCAACAGGAACACTCACACAAGCAAGCATACTCAACACATGCAAATGGGGTGTTGTCACCACCACGAGACAGCAGCCCATCAAGTATATAAACAAGACATAGGCTGTACCTAGCAGATGCTTTGACACACACAGCTCTCTAGCCGGATTCATTGTCCTCTCGATTTGACAAAGGACACACCAAGCAACTTTTGATCACACATCGGTAATTATCCCGATAAGCTAGAATCACAAGAACACACCCATATATCTTAGGACAAGCAAGAAACCAAGATCATAAGGAAGCAGATCAAGGAGCTATCAAGAAGGTAGTAGGAGCAAGTATGCCAAGGGTATCCCGGAGGCTACAAGAGCAAGATCGAGATACGTAAAGCAGCAGGTAGAAGCTTATCACCGTCATTAATAGATCCTGGTATATTATCTTTAGGTTGCATACAAACCTGCGGGGAAAACAAAAGGAATAAAAATCATTCCATCAAATTACCCTTCGACTAGGTTTTCACCTAGGAGAGCGAGAGAGATGGATTTCTCTCGCATTGCATAGAGGTGCTATGCAAGAATCATCACAGAGAAGAAAAGCCACATCATAGTATCTGTTCTTATTTTAAATCTATGCCTCAGCCTTTGCATCATCGGCAAGGCTACAAGATCCAGCATATAATCTGTTCTTATCAGTTTATAGCTAAGAAAATGGGACAGCAAGATCCACCATTAAAATCCAACAATACCAAAATCATTTATTAGCTGCTAACCAGCAGCTAGATCATACTCAAGCAGCCATCCTTTGTCAACAGGTTACAAGGGTTTATTTGGGGTCCAGGAATTATTCCTGTGCCAACCAAGTAACCCAAGTAGCAAGCAGTAGTTAACCCATCAGGGGATGACCACAGAATTAACTTTGCTCCACACATACTGAATCACAGACAATTAATGGATCATCTCAAATCTCCAGTAAAACTATCACAAATATGCATACAAGCTCACAACAAGCATCAAGTAAATCAGGTCTCTGTACACATCAATACCGGTATATTGCCATAGCTCAACACATGCTTGAGATAAAAACAAATGTAACCAAATCCTTAACCGAAATTATACATTCAGTTTTGTCGGACTCATGCCCCCACGGACTACACATGCTTTGGAGGATTAATCCATCCAAAAAGGAAGCATTTCAGTTCACATATGAATTACCAATCTCAGCGAGTAGATGCAATAACCGTAGGGATCATATTAAGCACAAGACACTAGATGATCTAACAAGTAATATCATTTGAGGATCAACATCAAGCATACAGACAACTAGACCAAGCAGCAATATTGCAAAGCACATACCACCCTTCATAGCCATAGAGAGTACAGAGAGTAGTGAAAGGGGAGTGAATTATCTCACCGTGATTGCAGCAGAGATATAAGCACGTAGGGCGACGCCGGGGTTGCGTCGGCGACGCCGTCCCGCCGGCGTCGAGGTCGAGGATGCCGTGAGGACAGCGACAGCACCACCGAGTACACCGACGCCGAGGTTGCGTCTATGGCGCCGTCCATCGAGGTCGAGCACCGCAGCCCACGTAAGCACCACCACCACAAGCAACACCGGAGCCACACCACACTAGCACCACTCCACCAAAGACAAGAGCTCAAGAAGAACGAAGTAGTGCTCGTAGGCAGTGAAACAGAGCAGCAGGGGGCGTGGCAACCAGAACCCACACCGGCGACCTAGCCACGGCTAGGGTGGCCGTCGAGCATGTTACAGGGGCGTGGTGAGGATGATGCCGATGAAGGTTATGAGGGGAAAGTCGAGGTGTCGCAGGGACGCCTGGAGCCAGCCGAAGTGGTGGCGACGGCGGCCGGACTGGTCGGTGACCACCTAGGGTTCCAGGGATCGGGATCCAGAGAAAAGAGTGGGGAAAATCAAATCGATTTGGATAGAAGGGTAGAGCACGACGAGGCGGTCCATATCCCCACCACACCGGCGTCGGGGAGGACGAGAATCGGGCAGGAGTGGGAGGCGGCGCGGCGGAGCCATGGTCGCCTGAGCAGGAGCGAGAGGAACGAGAGAGGAGGATGTCGACGAGGGACTGAGGGGCTGGGTCGTGGTTGGGTTCACCCGACCCAACCGGATCAACTCGGCTGGGCCGGGTTTGGACCAAACCAATTGGGCCAGCCTCAACTGACTCACTTGGTCTATTTTATTTCTTATTTTTTATTTTATTTTTAGGAAAAATCTTTTAAACATTTAAGTAAATAAAGAAAACAATAAGTAGAAGTGAGTATCATAAAATAACCTCTATAAATAAAATAGAAAAAAAAAATACTTAAAGTTTAAAGGAACAACAATATGAATTTCCTCTAAAATTTTAGAAGACCAAATTTTAAATCTTAAACTATTAAAACTAAAAACTAAGAAGATAATTTCTTGTTTCAATTATTCACATAAATAAAATATTAAATATTACTTCACATTAATATGCCATATAAAACAACAATTGTTTCTTAATGGTTATGTTTAATCACATGAGAATCCTAATTGACCATTACTTCAATTAAAACCCTAAACCCTAATAGTATTTATCCTATTTTCTTTATAATACAATGTTAAATCCATTATTATTATTATATCAAAGTGATTAATAATTTCAACTTTGTTACCAATTATTACTTTAAGAATTATATCACAATTTAGGAACCTAGTTCTCAAATAAATAAAAGACCAACCTCATGATTTTATATGATCATCCTAAAATAGTTCCAATCCTAAAACCCTAGTGGTTTAGCCCATATGATCATAGCCACTTCACCTTTACATATAAGACTTTAATAAACAACCAATGAGTACATACTCATGATCCACTAAAATAAAACTAGGTACAAATCACATGAGGCCATCAT
Source organism: Lolium rigidum (assembly GCF_022539505.1). NCBI lineage: Eukaryota > Viridiplantae > Streptophyta > Magnoliopsida > Poales > Poaceae > Lolium > Lolium rigidum. Next base: position 44,445,205 of record NC_061512.1, read on the forward strand.
TCCATGTCTTTATTTTTGGTTAACACCTATATGATCCACTTATACCACCTAGATATAAACCCTAGCTTGATACCACATGTTAGCACTATTGATTACCATTCTTATATACCACACCATTGAGATACTCCTAAACCATCAAACCCTAGAAGAACCATGGAGATCAATCCTAGTACCAATATCTTGTGTAGTAATACACATCACATGCTCCTATTCCACTGAACCCTAGTCGTGAAGAGATAAACCATCTAATTTAGAAGCTATTAAGCATTACTTAGTGAAACAAATGTGAAGCCATAGTAAACCCTAACTTATAGCAACACTTTGACCATCATTCTTTGATATGATACCCATAATCAACCATAGTAATAAATTATTAATACTTGCTATGTATAGACCAATTCTATTTAACAACCCAACTAGTTCCTATTAGAGAACTAAACGAATCTAATAAGTAAACCCTAGAAGCCATAGCCCCTAATTATAGTAGTTCTTGTTCTTATTTAACCTCGTTCTTCAAAAGTTATTCTTTTGAAGTACAAATGTCGATCAAACCTTAGAAGCCCTAATCCTTCTTTGAAATACTAAATATTTCTTAAACAACATGTTCTTCAAAAGTTATTCTTTTGAAGTATAGTATAAGTAATCATCAACCATGATATGTAGCACTTAAAATTGACAACTGTTCTTTACATACTATTCCATCACTATTCTTATGTGTATGATTGTTATGATGTCTTATATCACTTGGGTATGATGCTAATATAACCAAACCCTAATAAGAACCTTGTTTGAGAACCATTCTAAAAGTGCAACCAACCCTAAAGAAATCTTTACAACTCATCCATCCTAAATCATCGAGGTTAGGTTACGCTCGGGACGATTGCATCTCATATTATGCATTATAGCATCTTTGCCAGCTTCTTTAAACATTGTCCTTACCGGACGATGATGGTATTTCAGCATTTGGAGTTCTCACGTATCGAAGCTTTTGCTCGCATAATCTTGCAGTCAAGAAAGGCAAGTTCATCGCTTGCTCATGTCATTTGATTATTTTTATCAAATTATATGCAAAGTACTATACTTATCATTCTTGCATTGAAAGGCAAATATTATTTTACAATTATGAATATGACTATGTGGTGGGCAATGGAACCATGGTATGTGATGTTTGGTGGAGGTTCCATTGCACGGGTACTATTCATCTAGGATTAAGTACCAATGCCGTCCAGCTGATTCTAGCGCCGTACATATCGCGTTAACCATAAGATCTATAATGGCTCTGGGAAGTCAGCTGTATCTTTTCCCTCTCGCATGCCAACGGACTCGGTGATAAGGGTTGCCCGGATCGGTCTATCTTTGGTAAAGGTGGGGACATGTGGTCCTGCACGGTCTACCATTAGATACAGGAGAGGGTAGACTTATTATTGGTCTATGAAGGATTGTAAGGGTTGTCCGGATCGGTCTATCTATGGTGTATAGGACAGGGCATATTAATTGTTCGGAACGGCCTACCTTATTGGTAAAGGTGAGAACAAAGGCCTGGGTCGGTCTACCCATAGATATAGGAGAGGACAGACTTACAAAAGGGTGGGTCTGCGAGGTCGCGGAGAAGGCAGTGATTGGCTTGGATCTTACACCTGGCCCCACACCAAGGAAGTGTGGACGAGAAACGCGTCTCGGCAAGGCATCAAGGATAAGTTCTCTTATGGGAAAAGTAACGCACCTCTCGCAGAGGATACCGAATTGTGACTCGTCACTCCTCGTTCCGGAAGGGAACTCGCGAACGCGGCAGGAAAGGAACTCCATGAAGTTCTAGTCAACCTCGTGAAGACTGACGGGCATAGTTTTCAGAATAAAATAAACCTTTTGAAGAAATGTTTACAAAAACTTGCATTGGCCTATGACTTTCTGGTCTATGGCTGTAGCTAGTGCATGATACACATATTTCCTAATATGAACTTGCTGAGTACGCTCGTACTCATTCTATCTCGTTTGAACCCCCTTCTTAGAGCAATGCACCGAAGGAGAAACTACCGTGGAACTCGAAGACAAAGGAGTCAACCGCAACAAGATGAAGAATCCAATCAACGAAGTCAATGGAGTCAACTCCTGCATCGCTTATAATGGAAACCTAGACTAGCAATAGAAGGGAATCTTTCCCTAATCCTAGCACCTAAGTAGCTAGATTTCTATAGCAAGCCAAGTAGCTCCTGAACTTAAGCTAGCAATAAGATAGATTACGATTCGTTCTTCTGGAGCTTTATTTGAAGTTTTACCTCACTGTAAAGTAGGAGGGTGTGTGGATCTTATGTAAATTGTTCGTGTGTACTTCTATAGACATACCTTGGACTCGCATATGTTTCTGTTGTACCACTCTGAGAGATGTAATATGGGTGGAACGGTGTTTCACTTGTGTTATGTCAACGACTTGTGTACTACACCATGCAGTGGTACGCTGGGTCACCACATAACGTGGACGTGAGTCGGAGAAAGGAGAAGAAAGAGGTTTTCTCACGTACGGGTCATCCAATATTTATTGTTTTGCTAGAAAGAGGAAGCGAACTCGCGCACGATTAAACCAAAAAAACTGTCGGAAAGTGATCGCTAGGCAGGTTTTGAGCGAATGATCGCCAGCTAGGGTCACCCCATACAAGAATGGATGGAACAATTATTATCTTCAGGAGGGAAGGAAGTTCTAATTAAACTAGATGATACCCCGCGCGTTGCAGCGGAAATTAGTAGATGAATATTTTGTGATAACAAAATTTATAAAACATGAAAGTACAGTAGGCTAAAATATATCATCACTATGAGCAACAATGAATCCATAATTTGAGTACTGGAGTTGAGGAGCGTTGCTTGCACAAAACAATTATCAGATGAATTAGATGGCAGGGTAAATAATATATTGCACATAGTTTATTTTTATGTTTTTAGTCATCTTCATTTCACAAAATAGTAATAGATTATATCTTTGTTCTTTCGCACTTTTCTATTTAATCCTCAAAGGGGAAACAATAGGCTATGATAATGGCAATGGGTGAATAACGTAAGACTTGTCAATGTCTTCTAATAAGATAGTAGTGTTTTTCACTGATACAAATACCATAATACTCATTTTCATGCAGATGAGTATTTGCTATTTGGGAATTCATACATCTGAAGATGAATTGTTGCAGATCCTTCTTACGAACAGCTAGAAATAGTGAATGTGCATCTAGAAGATATATCTATTGCTATTATTTCCAAGAGATCTGCCGCAACTTAAGGATGTATAGACCGCAACTTCTGCAACCTTTTGGAGGCAATGACATACCTGAAATCATAGCGTGAGCAATGATAAAAAAGACATGCATGTACAATTTGCGGTCGAAGCGGGTTACTCTTTTTATTGCAATGAAGATCTAGAAATACTCGGCCAATGCGATGTTGAGATTGAGTGTGGAGGGTAACATAAACCAGAGTAAGGGCAACTCAATAGACTCCTCTATATTTTTTCTATTCTTCTAACCATAAGAAAATCGAAATGCATAAGCCAACAGTTCATTGAACACAATGAATGCAATCCTGTTTTCTTCTTTCCATGCGACAGTAAGGAGCATACAATAGGGTAACATAAAAAAATAAAAGATGTGTAAATTTCCTTGAGCTTGATTGTCCAACTAATTCTGAAAAAAAATTAAAGATAAAGGGGGAAGATCTACTGCACGAAGTGGACAGTTTGGAACTGCACAACTTACACATGGAGAGAAAAATCAGGTTCAGTGGTAAGTACCTCATCTTCCTTTAATTACCTGTTGCGTGCTGCATTAGCAAGATGAAGCAGAGATCAACCAACGAGAATGGAGGTCTGTGTTTACTCACGTTCTAGGTACAATGTGGAGTAATGGAGATGGGCTACACCTTATGTAATCAAAACAGGCGCTGCACCCTCCACCCTCCACCTGGAGCCTCGCTGTCCCCGTTCGCCCCGCTCTCCACCCTCACCGCAGGCGCGATGTTCTCGGGGCAGATCGCCCCTATGCCGGGCTTCACCTCTCCGCCGCTCGTGTCCACGGTGCCAGCAACCTCGCCGCTCGCTGCCTCGACCATGGCGGCCCTGTCGCAGCCGTCCGTTCCGCCGTCTACTCCGATCGTGCCTCCCCCGTCGACGATCGTGGCTGCGGCTGATACGCGTACAGCACGCGTCCGTTGGGAACCCCAAGAGGAAGGTGTGATGCGTACGGCGGCAAGTTTTCCCTCAGAAAGAAACCAAAGTTTATCGAACCAGGAGGAGCCAAGAAGCACGTTGAAGGTTGATGGCAGCGGGATGTAGTGCGGCGCAACACCAGAGATTCCGGCGCCAACGTGGAACCTGCACAACACAACCAAAGTACTTTGCCCCAACGAAACAGCGAGGTTGTCAATCTCACCGGCTTGCTGTAACAAAGGATTAGATGTATAGTGTGGATGATGATTGTTTGCAAAGAACAATAAAACAAGTATTGCAGTAGATTGTATTTTAGATGTAAAGGAATGGACCGGGGTCCACAGTTCACTAGAGGTGTCTCTCCCATAAGATAAATAGCATGTTGGGTGAACAAATTACAGTCGGGCAATTGACAAATAGAGAGAGCATAACAATGCACATACATGATATGATGAGTATTGTGAGATTTAATTGGGCATTACGATAAAGTACATAGACCGCTATCCAGCATGCATCTATGCCTAAAAAGTCCACCTTCAGGTTATCATCCGAACCCCTTCCAGTATTAAGTTGCAAAACAACAGACAATTGCATTAAGTATGGTGCGTAATGTAATCAATAACTACATCCTCGGACATAACATCAATGTTTTATCCCTAGTGGCAACATCACATCCACAATCTTAGAACTTTCTGTCACTGTCCCAGATTTAATGGAGGCATGAACCCACTATCGAGCATAAATACTCCCTCTTGGAGTTAAGAGTAAAAACTTGGCCCTAGCCTCTACTAATAACGGAGAGCATGCAAGATCATAAACAACACATAGGTAATAGATTGATAATCAACATAACATAGTATTCTCTATCCATCGGATCCCGACAAACACAACATATAGAATTACGGATAGATGATCTTGATCATGTTAGGCAGCTCACAAGATCCGACAATGAAGCACATGAGGAGAAGACAACCATCTAGCTACTGCTATGGACCCATAGTCCAGGGGTGAACTACTCACTCATCACTCCGGAGGCGACCATGGCGGTGAAGAGTCCTCCGGGAGATGATTCCCCTCTCCGGCAGGGTGCCGGAGGTGATCTCCAGAATCCCCCGAGATGGGATTAGCGGCGGCGGCGTCTCAGTAAGGTTTTCCGTATCGTGGCTCTCGGTACTGGGGGTTTCGCGACGAAGACATTAAGTAGGCGGAAGGGCGGAGTCGGAGGGGTCACGGGGGCCCCACACAGCAGGGCCGCGCGGGCCCCTCCTGGGCCGCGCCGCCCTAGTGTGGCGGTGCCCCGTGGCCCCACTTCGTCTTCTCTTCGGTCTTCTGGAAGCTTCGTGGCAAAATAGGCCCCTGGGCGTTGATTCCGTCCAATTCCGAGAATATTTCCTTTGTAGGATTTCTGAAACCAAAAACAGCAGTAAAACAAAGAATCGGCTCTTCGGCATCTCGTTAATAGGTTAGTGCCGGAAAATGCATAAATACGACATATAATGTGTATAAAACATGTAGATATCATCAATAATGTGGCATGGAACATAAGAAATTATCGATACGTCGGAGACGTATCAGCATCCCCAAGCTTAGTTCCTGCTCGTCCCGAGCAGTTAAACGATAACAAAGATAATTTCTGGAGTGACATGCCATCATAACCTTGATCATACTATTGTAAACATATGTAATGAATGCAGCGATCAAAACAATGGTAATGACATGAGTAAACAACTGAATCATAAAGCAAAGACTTTTCATGAATAGTACTTCAAGACAAGCATCAATAAGTCTTGCATAAGAGTTAACTCATAAAGCAATAAATCAAAGTAAAGGTATTGAAGCAACACAAAGGAAGATTAAGTTTCAGCGGTTGCTTTCAACTTGTAACATGTGTATCTCATGGATATTATGAACATAGAGTAGTATAACAAGTGCAATATGCAAGTATGTAGGAATCAATGCACAGTTCACACAAGTGTTTGCTTCTTGAGGTGGAGAGAGATAGGTGAACTGACTCAACATAAAAGTAAAAGAAAGGTCCTTTAAAGAGGAAAGCATCGATTGCTATATTTGTGCTAGAGCTTTTATTTTGAAAACAAGAAACAATTTTGTCAACGGTAGTAATAAAGCATATGTATCATGTAAATTAAATCTTACAAGTTGCAAGCCTCATGCATAGTATACTAATAGTGCCCGCACCTTGTCCTAATTAGCTTGGACTACCGGGATCATCGCAATACACATGTTTTAACCAAGTGTCACAAAGGGGTACCTCTATGCCGCCTGTACAAAGGTCTAAGGAGAAAGCTCGTATTTTGGATTTCTCGCTTTTGATTATTCTCAACTTAGACATCCATACCGGGACAATATAGACAACAGATAATGGAGTCCTCTTTAATGCATAAGCATGTAGCAACAATTAGTGTTCTCATATGAGATTGAGGATATATGTCCAAAACTGAAACTTCCACCATGATTCATGGCTTTAGTTAGCGGCCCAATGTTCTTCTCTAACAATATGCATGCTCTAACCATTAAAGTGGTAGATCTCCCATACTTCAGACAAGACGGACATGCATAGCAACTCACATGATATTCAACAAAGAGTAGTTGATGGCGTCCCCGTAAAACATGGTTATCGCACAACAAGCAACTTAATAAGAGATAAAGTGCATAAGTACATATTCAATACCACAATAGTTTTTAAGCTATTTGTCCCATGAGCTATATATTGCAAAGGTAAAGAATGGAAATTTTAAAGGTAGCACTCAAGCAATTTACTTTGGAATGGCGGAGAAATACCATGTAGTAGGTAGGTATGGTGGACACAAATGGCATAGTGGTTGGCTCAAGGATTTTGGATGCATGAGAAGTATTCCCTCTCGATACAAGGTTTAGGCTAGCAAGGTTATTTGAAACAAACACAAGGATGAACCGGTGCAGCAAAACTCACATAAAAGACATATTGTAAACATTATAAGACTCTACACCGTCTTCCTTGTTGTTCAAAATTCAATACTAGAAATTATCTAGACTTTAGAGAGACCAAATATGCAAACCAAATTTAGCAAGCTCTAGGTGTTTCTTCATTAATGGGTGCAAAGTATATGATGCAAGAGCTTAAACATGAGCACAACAATTGCCAAGTATCAAATTATTCAAGACATTTTAGAATTACTACATGTAGCATTTCCCAATTCCAACCATATAACAATTTAACGAAGAAGATTCAACCTTCGCCATGAATACTATGAGTAAAGCCTAAGGACATATTTGTCCATATGCAACAGCGGAGCGTGTCTCTCTCCCACACAATGAATGCTAGGATCCATTTTATTCAAACAAAAACAAAAACAAAAACAAACCGACGCTCCAAGCAAAGCACATAAGATGTGATGGAATAAAAATATAGTTTCAGGGGAGGAACCTGATAATGTTGTCGATGAAGAAAGGGATGCCTTGGGCATCCCCAAGCTTAGACGCTTGAGTCTTCTTAAAATATGCAAGGGTGAACCACCGGGGCATCCCCAAGCTTAGAGCTTTCACTCTCCTTGATCATATTGTATCATCCTCCTCTCTTGATCCTTGAAAACTTCCTCCACACCAAACTCGAAACAACTCATTAGAGGGTTAGTGCATAATAAAAATTAACATGTTCAGAGGTGACACAATCATTCTTAACACTTCTGGACATTGCACAAAGCTACTGGACATTAATGGAACAAAGAAATTCATCCAACATAGCAAAAGAGGCAATGCGAAAAAAAAAGGCAGAATCTGTCAAAACAGAACAGTCCGTAAAGATGGATTTTATTGAGGCACCAGACTTGCTCAAATGAAAACGCCCAAATTGAATGAAAGTTGCGTACATATCTGAGGATCACGCACGTAAATTGGCATATTTTTCTGAGCTACCTACAGAGGGGCAGGTCGAAATTCGTGACAGCAAAGAAATCTGTTACTGCGCAGTAATCCAAATCTAGTATGAACCTTACTATCAACGACTTTACTTGGCACAACAAAGCACAAAACTAAGATAAGGAGAGGTTGCTACAGTAGTAAACAACTTTCAAGACTCAAATATAAAACAAAAATACTGTAGTAAAAACATGGGTTGTCTCCTATAAGCGCTTTTCTTTAACGCCTTTCAGCTAGGCGCAGAAACTGTGTATCAAATATTATCGAGAGATGCAACATCAACATTACCTTGGGCTTTACCCTTACCTTTCTTGTTCTTTTTCTTACTCTTTGATTTAGGGAATATATGTCTACCCCCCGGTGTGGAGGTGAATTTTAGGGTACCTTCTCCCATATCTATGACTGCTCCCAATAGTTTCAGCAGGGATCTTCCGAGTGTGATTTGTCCTGTTCCTGCACATTCAATAACAAGATAATCAATGGATATTGTTCTCCCAAGAATGGTTGTATGCACACCAGCAGCTATTCCTTTAGGAACTATAACAGAGTTACCAGTAAGAGTTATTTCTTCTCCCCCTTCAACGAATCCCCAAAGTTTCAAAGATTCATGAATACTCTTAGGCATTAGGCAAAATTGAGACATAATATCACAATTGGCATGAAGAGTTTGGTCACCGATGGTAATTTTAATAGTAGGATCCCATAATGAAGGTTCAGAGTTCACTAAAACTTGATCAAGACGGTTACGAACATATCCATAATTTTCATTCAAGCGAGATGCACTTGTCTCAAGAGTGTTTAATCTATTATAAATGCTAATAAGGGCTGAATCAAAGTTATTAGCTGAATCATGTGATGCAACCAACTTCTTTATGGCATTAAAAGCTTGATCCCCATTGCAATGAAGGAAATCTCCTCCCACTAGAGCATCCAAGGCATATCTATAGCGAATCATAAGACCAAAATAAAAATTACTAAGGAGCAAACTTAGAGTCATTTGAGGTTCAGTTTTACGATAAGAAGTAAAAATTCTGGACCAAGCATCTTTAAAACTCTCCTCATCCCCTTGTTTAAAAGTAAAGACTAATTCCTCAGGTGAAGAAGTAACAGGTACAGAACTAGACATGGTAACAAAAGTAAAATGCAAGTAACTAATTTTTTTGTGTTTTTGATATAGAGTGCAAGACAATAAATAAAGTAAAGCTAGCAACTAATTTTTTTGTGTTTTGATATAATGCAGCAAACAAAGTAGTAAACGAAATAAAGCAAAACAAAAACAAAGTAAAGAGATTGGATTGTGGAGACTCCCCTTGCAGCGTGTCTTGATCTCCCCGGCAACGGCGCCAGAAAAAGAGCTTGATACGCGTACAGCACGCGTCCGTTGGGAACCCCAAGAGGAAGGTGTGATGCGTACGGAGGCAAGTTTTCCCTCATAAAGAAACCAAGGTTTATCGAACCAGGAGGAGCCAAGAAGCACGTTGAAGGTTGATGGCAGCGGGATGTAGTGCGGCGCAACACCAGAGATTCCGGCGCCAACGTGGAACCTGCACAACACAACCAAAGTACTTTGCCCCAACGAAACAGTGAGGTTGTCAATCTCACCGGCTTGCTGTAACAAAGGATTAGATGTATAGTGTTGATGATGATTGTTTGCAAAGAACAGTAAAACAAGTATTGCAGTAGATTGTATTTCAGATGTAAAGGAATGGACCGGGGTCCACAGTTCACTAGAGGTGTCTCTCCCATAAGATAAATAGCATGTTGGGTGAACAAATTACAGTCGGGCAATTGACAAATAGAGAGAGCATAACAATGCACATACATGATATGATGAGTATTGTGAGATTTAATTGGGCATTACGACAAAGTACATAGACCGCTATCCAGCATGCATCTATGCCTAAAAAGTCCACCTTCAGGTTATCATCCGAACCCCTTCCGGTATTAAGTTGCAAAACAACGAGACAATTGCATTAAGTATGGTGCGTAATGTAATCAATAACTACATCCTCGGACATAGCATCAATGTTTTATCCCTAGTGGCAACAGCACATCCACAACCTTAGAACTTTACGTCCATCGTCCCAGATTTAATGGATGCATGAACCCACTATCGAGCATAAATACTCCCTCTTGGAGTTAAGAGTAAAAACTTGGCCAGAGCCTCTACTAATAACGAGAGCATGCAAGATCATAAACAACACATAGGTAATAGATTGATAATCAACATAACATAGTATTCTCTATCCATCGGATCCCGACAAACACAACATATAGAATTACGGATAGATGATCTTGATCATGTTAGGCAGCTCACAAGATCCGACAATGAAGCACATGAGGAGAAGACAACCATCTAGCTACTGCTATGGACCCATAGTCCAGGGGTGAACTACTCACTCATCACTCCGGAGGCGACCATGGCGGTGAAGAGTCCTCCGGGAGATGATTCCCCTCTTCGGCAGGGTGCCGGAGGTGATCTCCAGAATCCCCGAGATGGGATTGGCGGCGGCAGCGTCTCGATAAGGTTTTCCGTATCGTGGCTCTCGATGCTGGGGGTTTCGCGACGAAGACCTTAAGTAGGCGGAAGGGCGGAGTCGGAGGGGTCACGGGGGCCCCACACAGCAGGGCCGCGCGGGCCCCTCCTGGGCCACGCCGCCCTAGTGTGGCGGTGCCCCGTGGCCCCACTTCGTCTTCTCTTCGGTCTTCTGGAAGCTTCGTGGCAAAATAGGCCCCTGGGCATTGATTTCGTCCAATTCCGAGAATATTTCCTTTGTAGGATTTCTGAAACCAAAAACAGCAGAAACAACGAATCGGCTCTTCGGCATCTCGTTAATAGGTTAGTGCCGGAAAATGCATAAATACGACATATAATGTGTATAAAACATGTAGATATCATCAATAATGTGGCATGGAACATAAGAAATTATCGAAACGTCGGAGACGTATCAGCGGCTCCCGGGTTCTACGCCAACCCTAACCCTACCCCGGAGCACTTCAATGCCCAGGCCCTCTACCAAGGGCTCCTGCAGGCCGGCTCATCTTCGGTGCCCCCCCCCCTCATTCGAGGCTTCGTCCTTGCACAGTGGCTATGGACCTGATCCCTATGCGTATGGCGGTGTGCCGTTCCTAGGTTTTGACCCTCCTACTGGCGTTGTTCCTCCCGGGTTTGGTCCGCCTCATGGTGCTGCACCCTCGGCTCCGCCTGCCGCTCCTGCGGCGTCGCCCGCTGCATATGCCATGGCCGGCTCCCCTGCGGGTGGTGTGGCCCCGTTCTACATCGCCCACCTCATCCTTGTGAAGCTGTCACCGGATAACTACTTGGCATGGCATGCCCAGGTGCTTCCTCTGCTTCGGAGTCCTCATCTCGAGGGCTTCATCGATGGCTCCCTACCCTGCCCCTGCCGTATCATCTAGCTTATCACCAGTGGGTGGCGCGGGATCAGGCCATCCTCTCTGGGATTCAGTCCTCTCTAACTAAGAGTGTCTCCGGGCTGATGCTTTTCGCCACCACGTCGCGTGAGGCTTGGGATGCCCTCGACACCAGCTACTCCACGACTCCACGCAGTCCATTGCTCGGTCCATGGCCATTCGCACTCAGCTGGGTGAACTGAAGAAGAATGATCTGTCGGTCACCATCTACTTCAACAAGATCTCCACGTTGGCTGATACACTGGCGTCTATTGGACAACCCCTGCGCCCCGAGGAGTTCATCTCCTATGTGGTCCATGGCCTTGACGATGACTACGACTCGCTCGTTGAAAATGTCACCAGTCGCACGACCCCTATACAGCCACGGGAGCTCTATGCCCGGATGCTGGCCACAGAGCAGCGCATGGCGAGCCGCCGCTCAAGCCCTTATTATGCCGCGGCCAATGCGGCGACCCGTGGAGGCAAGCCTCTCAAGCCGTACACGCCGAAGTCGGCGCCCGACGACCATCGTCCTGCTGCTCCGCAACAGCAGGGCTCCCGCCCCGTCATCACCAGCCAGAACGGGCGTCCGCGTGTGTGTTGTGCCACATGTGGTGCGTTCGCAGACTGCCAACTCTGTGGCATTGACGGCCACGTTGCTGCCAAGTGCCATCGACGGTTCAAGGCAGAATTCATTTGCCTTGGAAACAATGGCAAAGGGGATGCCAAGCATGCTGCTCTCGCTACTCACGGACACACTCAGTCCTACTCTATTGATGCCCCATGGTACATGGACACTGGGGCTACCAACCACCTGACGAGCGAGATGGCGAAGCTCAATGCGCATGAGCCCTACCAGGGCCACGATCACGTCCGCACCACCAACAACGCAGGTATGCATATATCACATATTGGTCAGGTATCCCTTCTTACTTCAAACTCTAAACACTTGCGTCTTCTTAATGTTCTTCGAGTACCTTCTATCACCCGTAGTCTGTTGTTTGTTCCACAGCTTACTCGTGATAATGATGTTTTCGTTGAGTTTCACCGGTTTCATTTTTTATTGAGGACCGGGCCACGAGGGACGTTCTATTTAGAGTTCGATGCCGCCATGGTCTCTATGAGCTTTCTATGCTAGCCTCCCAGGTGTTCAGCGCTGTTCGTGTCTCTCCGTCGCATTGGCACGCTCGTCTGGGTCATCCTGCCACTCCTGTTGTTGGCCATGTTTTCCATCACCATGAGCTTCCAGTTGAGTCTAGTAATAAAGTAGAAACAATGTGTGATGCCTGTCAGCAGGTTCCGTTTTCAGAGTCCACTTGTGTCGTCTCCAGCAGATGTATGGGGCAAACCTCTGTTTGTGGCCATTCATACTATGTCAGTTTCTCCATGCTCCCATTGATTCTCATTGGTCAACTGTGAAACACATTCTTCGGTACGTGCGTCACACCTTGTCTTATGGCATGGATGTGCGCGCTACTCCGTCTTGTGTCCTATCTGCGTTCTCTGAAGGTGATTGGGCTGGTAGTCCTGATGACATGCGATCCACGGGGGGATATGTCGTATTTCTTGTATCCAACTTGATCGCCTGGCGTGCTTGTAAACAAGCTACAGTTTCTCGCAGTAGTACTGAAACTGATTACAAGGCGGTTGCAGATGCCACATCAGAGCTTATATGGGTTCAGTCGTTGTTGAAAGAGTTGCGGATTTCTCAGCGCACGTCTCCTGTTCTTTTCTGTGATAATATCGGTGCCACATATTTGTCATCTAATCCAGTTTTTCATGCTCGACCAAAACACATCGAAGATGACTATCACTTTGTGAGGGAACGTGTTGCTCAGAAGCTACTCTGTATCAAGTTCATCTCTTCGAAGGATCAACTTGCTGACATCTTCACGAAGCCGCTACCTCAGCCATTGTTTGACGGTTGCATGCGCAATCTTAACTTGCTTAGTACCTCTGCTCATAGTTAAGATTGAGGGAGGGTGTTAGACTGTATTATACGTAGCTTCTGTATATGATATATATTGTATTGTACACATTTGTGTACCCATATATATATATGCGATAGCCACACCCCATTGGGTGTTGAGCATTTCCCAATTACGTCTTACAAACATCTCCATCGGGAAGCAAGGTCAGAGCTAGCAGGGGGCAGGCTGGGGCCATGGCCCCCCTCTTGGTAAATTTTTTGGTTAAAAAATCTTGGGTAATCTGTATGTTTGATCTGAAATTTGCCTAAATTTACATATATGGCCCCCTCCAATAAATTTTACATGCAATTGCCCCCCCCCCCCCCCCTTTGTTACTTTTCTGGTTCCGTCCCTAACGGGGAGCCCTATATCGTGACTGGCAACACTGCCGTTCAAGCTCTTCCCCCCTCGGCTGCGTGTAGGAGGCAACGAGAGATCATAATGGAATATCACGGGTTTTCAAAAAATTGTTCACAATAGCAAACTTACAAATGTTGCGATAGTATGTCCTCGAGATAAGTATGAAATTGACAACATGATGAGTGAGGCTATGAGCAAGATTTGGGCAGAGGGATGATGATCACACTTGAACGATGAAATAGCAACATGCCAAACGAGGAACAATCGACCACAGGGTGACACAAATCATGAACAAGATTGAGATACAGCGTGAATTTTGATTGACTCTTCTTTGCTTCGGAACTGATGCACGTGCATCCAACGGCTCGATCAGCAATGGACTTTCACATCAGATATTTTTCTGCCTCCCTGACATCCTCTGATTAATACAGCTGAGGTAGCTGACTCGCCGTTCCCCGACACAAGACATATTTCAAAATAAGAATGGGTAATTAACATCTTAAGTAATCCAGTGTCCACGTTGGCTGCCGACCAGAATCATCGTCCGAAAAAGCTTAAAAGAGTCAATATACATTCCTGTCAGATAGAGCTAGGGAAGAGATCTCATTCCCTAGTTACATCATCAACGAATGTACTTATATAACTTTGCCGTCTTAATTGACTAGTCCGTATTACTCCCTCCGGTCGTTATTAAAAGATGCGGGTCATAGCTGGTCATAGTGGGGAGTAACTTAGACTAGTAACATATGCAATGTTACTAATCTAGGTTACTACCTTCATAGTGGGTAGTAACTTATATGTGGTGTCATGCATTGTATTATTTATTATGTTGTAGACTCATCTTGCCTTGAGGTGTGTGATGTTATAGTAACATAGCTATAGTTACCACCTCACTCTCTTTCTTCATTTATTAGCATGTCATGTCACTAAAATGCCTTGAGATCTGTGATGTTACTAGCTATGTTACTCCCACTATGAGTATAACTAGCATCGATTAAATGGGATCGGAGGTAGTACTTTTTAGTAGCATCATGTTCCTTAGTATTTGGGGGCTTAACTGTTGATAATCTGGGTGCTCATATTCATTTTGTCAAACCATCTAAAAAACGTCGTCGCCCGAAAATCAGAGAAAGATCCCAGAAATATAAGTTATCTGAAGAGGAATCGTTCACGCAACATGTTAGGAATTTGGCAAGAAATCGCGTAAAAGTAAGACGCGATGCTTTGGTCGTCATTAATTACCACGTTAATCCTCGCCAGCAATATTGATATGGTGGTAGTACCCCATTTGGGTCAAATTCGTTGGCAGTTTTTTATTTGTGTGATTGCGCTGTGCCGATGGACCAAAGTGTGTATATAAGGGATTGTCGTCGATGCTTTGCAGCAACGGTGCTAGCTGCGACCATGTCCAGGGACAGCGTGCTGATCGGCGCCTCTATGGCCGCTCTCGTCGTGCTCTCCCTCGTCACCTTCTTCTGCTCCAACCGCCGCCGGGCGGTGCACACCTCGTCGCCGCAGCGGAGCGCCGTGGACGACGTGGAGCTCGGTCACCGCCGGTCGTGCGCCTCTGCCGCCGCCGCCGGGCTCGAGGAAGCCGTCCTGGCCGCGTTCCCCACGGAGGTGTACTCCTCGTCGATCCGGCATCGAGCGGCGGCGCCGGGTGATGAGCGGACCAAGGAGGAGGCGACGGCGGACAATGATACGACGTGCGCGGTGTGCCTGGTCGAGTATTCGGACGGCGCCGAGCTCCGGCGGCTGCCGGGGTGCGCGCACGCGTTCCACCGGGCATGCATTGACCAGTGGCTGCGGCGGCGGCCGAGCTGCCCGGTCTGCCGCATGCCGCCGACGACGTCAGCATCTACGCACACGCAGCCAAGTGAAGAGAACTAGGCCCTTGTCCCTGTCTGTCGGGACCATTTGGTATAGAGCGGCAAAATGTGGCGTAGGTTGTTGCTTTGCGTACCTGCATGTCTCCTGCTTAGGTATCTAGCCGCAATGCCGATCCGAGTACATACGAGGATGGTTATCTCCATGCGTGTCTCTTCTCTCATAAACAAAAAAACTAAAGCTAGCTTGGGCATTCATGTTCGTCAGGGTGCACACGATGCATCGAGTTTTGTATACGTTTATTTACTTCATTGTGTACATGCTCTTGTACCTTTCTTTTTGATTAAGGGTCTCTAGGATCTAGTTTATTGAGAACGAAGTTTATTCTCAGTAGAAATATTTCATCCGAATCTTAGTTACAACTTTCTATTAGCACAGATATAGATCATGAAGTTCAGGAAAAAAATCAGTTGCAATCCCACTTGCAATCACAAAAGTTATAGTTGCAACCCAAGAACACACACAAATCATGATGTAAATCCAACGTTATAGAAATCTAGTGAGCATGAGCTTCGTTTTGAGTCTATTGAGAAATAGCAATTCCGTTTAAGTAAATATATCAGCATGCGTCAGAACTAAGATCATGTCCACGGACAACTTCCACAATCTGTCTAGCAAGGCCGATGACAGGAGACTATGCAAGTGAGAAAAGCTTTCTTCTTCCGTCTCAATTACTCTTTCTTCTTCACCAGCAGCCTCCCAAAGAGCGTTAACATGGGGCTATTATGGGTGGAAGCAGTATTTTTGTTGGAAGCCACATAATTCTTTGGGGAGGCGTTTGGGGGCTACCTTTGGAGATGCTCGCGCCACGTACAAATAGCTAAGAGCATCTCCACCGTGGCGCCCTATATCGTGACCAGCAACACTGCCATCCAAGCTCTATAGGAGGCTCCGAAACTCGTTCCATCTGTATTCAGTGGTGTTGGCCGCAAAAGCAACCCAACAAAAACCCCCCCCCAAAAAAATTGGGCAACCTAATTGAAATAAACTTAGAATATTTCATTCAAATTTAAGATTTTTTACATGATTTGAATGAAATTTGACTAAACCTAAACAAAACCCTAGATCAACTAGGTGTGTTGTAGACATATTTTATGGGTCGAGAGGAAATCCCACCCGGTGTCCACCCAAGCAAGAACCATGATGGATGCCTAACTGGCTAGGCGAGGCTCAAGATGAATCCGGATGGAAGCCCATAGATTGAAGTATTTAGGCGAGGCTCAAGATGGATCCGGATGGAAGACCATAGATTGAAGTGTTGGAGCGCACGATCCAGATTATTAGTTGGCATATGACTCCACCTCTAGTCAACTAGGTCTTGCTTTTAAACCCCTAGGCCCGGTGTAGTAGATCAGTCGGCCCTCAGGTAGCCTAATGGTAGGAATCAACATCATTGTAACTCGATACTTTGTTGCCCGCATAGTGAATTATAGAAGGAGTACATATCCGCCATGGATCTTGAACGTAGGTAAATTGTGTGTCGATCGTGTCGTCCCGTACTCTAGGTCGTAGACTCCATCTCTCTTTAGGGCGTGAGTTACCCTCTATGGGGTACTCATCTATGCTACCACGAAAGTTGGTGTCCACTGTGGGGCATGTGCTACCGAGAGTTCATGTACGGGCGGGAGCTTCGCACGGAGTCGGTGACACCATCACCATCAGTCATGTCTTCTACTACGGCAGCTTCCCGGCTGACGTGACTCAGGTTCCCACTTCATTCAACTCGGTCACGCACAAGATCGTCCTGTTGGGGGGGGGGGGGGGGGGGGTACATCTATATTCGTCATCAACTTCGACGCTAGCCATCCAACGACAGTCTCATCTGCAAAGTATGTGGCCCCACGCGGATCTGGATCTGCTTTGTCGGCAGAGATGGCTGAGTTCGAGATCTGAAAAACCCCCACCATACCCAGCCCTAAGGCAGAGATCGAGGTGGAAGATAAATCTCTATATGCAAAAATAAACACATACACACTTATGCTTCGGTGCTCCACCCTTCGCAAAACTCTCGCCCCCACACAAACAAGGAAGGTGGAGATGTTCGGGGACATGATCGTAAAATAAAAAAAGGACATGTACGTACAATCCTATAGTTATTCCTATGGTCCGGCGTTGTCTTGTACGAGTAATTTCTATATGTATGGCGTACTAATGCGGTCACATGCGTGTGTGACGTGGGGTTGTATTTAGATAGTTGGGATGGTTACATGACGACCTTTTTTTCTGACATAGTGTTTAGATACGGTATGTATACAAACATGTATACGTGAACTGGATATAGATTTTGAGGGATCTAAGGTAGAAAAAAGAACAAAATATAATCCCCCAACTTCGATTTTGGAGGAGCGCTGAAGCAGGAGGCACGCATACGCAGCCAAGTGAAGTGAGCGGCAAAATGAGGCGTACGTTGTCCCGGCCCTCCCTGTCGGGACCATTTCGGAGAGCGGCAAAATGAGGCGTACGTTGTTGTTTCGCGTGTTTCCTGCCGACGTAGATAGAAGATCATTATGTCCATGCATGCGTGTCTCTTCCCATCAAAAGACATGCATAAGCTAAAGCTAGCTTGGGCGTTCTTCTGCGTCAGAGTCCAGACGATGCATCGAGTTTGGTTACGTGTTTAGACTTACAGCTTTTCAAAGTTCATTATATCCGGCCTTTTTTTATATAGAAAATAGACCAGCCTGCTCCAAATGACCTTGTACAATTGAATAACAAACAAGATTCTAGCGTTTATATAAGTACGAAATGACCGTCTCACATAATTTTGGTGACCCTCGGGGTTCTCCAGCCTGTTAGTACATAAATAAGTCATCTCGAACGTTTTTCTTATCTGTTTGGAATAGACATTTTCACAAACGGTTTGTGCTTTTATAGCCGTTTCACAGACAGTTTATGCTTTTATAGACTTGGAGTTCATGATCTAGAAGTAAAAAATAGGGTATTGTTAGGAAAATGGTTGACCAGGTTATTAATGGAGGATGGTGTATGGCAACGAGTTACTTGTGAAAAAGTTATGTAGGTTCAAAGGCGATCTTCCAGGTTACTTAAAAACCGGGTGACTCACACTTCTGGGCTGGCATCATGGCAACAAAAAAGCACTACTTTCTATTTGCTTCCCTCTCCATTAGGAATGGGGCGGAGATACGGTTTTGGGAGGATCGATGGTTGGGAACAACCACACTTCATGAACAGTATTCGGTTTTGTATAATATTGTTCTTTACAAAAGGGGCACCATGCAGAAGGTGATGGAATCTCTCCCCCCGTCCCCCCCCCCCTTCGGTAACGTTCAGACGTGATCTTATTGGCCCCCGGCTAGCTTCTTGGAACGAACTGCTTCTGCGGTTAGATTCAATACATATGGCTCTGGGGACCGATGAATTACAGTGGAGTCTTACCAAAAATGGTGTATTCTCGGTAGGCTCTATGTACAAAGCCATTTGCATTCCTACTCAACCGGTTCTAAATGACAAATCCATCTGGAAGATGAAGATACCTCTGAAAACAAAGGTCTTTGCATGGTATCTTCGTCGAGGTGTGATTCGTACTAAAGATAACCTTGCAAAACGCAACTGGCAGGGTTGTAGGAAATGTGTGTTCTGTCACGAAGATGAGACAATAAAATACATTTCTTCAATTGCCGGGTTGCTAGATCTATATGATCAATCATTCAGATAGGTTCTACCATGTATCCACCACGTAGTATTGCTAACGTTTTTGGCAATTGGCTGAATGGGGCGGATTTCAGGTATAAGACGATTATCCGGGTGGGAGCGATTGCAGTTGTATGGTCGCTTTAGCTGTGTAGAAATTACAAGGTTTAAATTTAATGACAAATATTCTTCTCTTATGTAGGTTATCTACAGGTGTACCGCTATGCTCCGTTCATGGTCAACGCTTCGAGGACCGAGATCTTTTTATGGAGGTATCTACACGGTTGAAGAAGACGGTCAAGGAGTTTATTTCCCAACATGGGTGGCTGCATAGCCGTAGGATAGAAGCCAATGGAGCTGGAGACTAGTTGGCTTTTTTTTCCTTTTGTTTCTTTTTGGAAAACTTTTGTTTGGATATTGGGTTCTTAAACGGCTGTGTGCATCTTAGCTATGCAGAGGCTGGGTGTAATGCTTGAAACATCGAGTAATAAATCGCCCTTTATGGAAAAAATGGCGTCTATTAGTGAGCCATTTGGGTTCTGAACCAACTTCTCGGAGGGTTCTTCCATTTTACAATTTATAATAGTATATTTTATGGAGAACCATTAAGAATAAGAGATTTTTTACCATACATTGTACTATATGTCCATAAATAGAGTAATCCCATCTCAAGCCCAGTCGAGAGAAATACACACCTCGTGTTGTCCTTCTCCGGGTGGCACGGGGGAAACCTAGAAATCACCGCCGCCATGGTTTTAGGAGGGAGCGACGCGAAGTTCTGCTATATGTTGCTACCATGAAACATGTTTTTAGTTCCATGGTGAATTCATAGGCGGAGATGGCATGGAAGTTGTGATATGTGCGAGTAACAAAGTTATGTGGTGTTGCCAAGACCATTGACAATATGCTTTATGTTGTGAAAGATAGAATCCATTGTCAAATATTGATGTTAAGTGTATAAATACGATTTTTATGTTTACGGATCCGTTCATCGAAGGGTTATCACCCATTTATGATTGTGTTGCTGGCATATGGGTCTTTGAAAAGCCCTTTGAGCATGAAAATAAGAACCGCTGAATCACAGGTAATATGTTTTCCATTTCAATTTAGATTCATGTACTATATGTAAAGAGGTTCAATGTCATTTAATTGGTTATTGTAATATTTTATTTTTTTGTATTATTTCTATTAAGAGTAGTGTGATTATGACGTTTGTTAACAATATGATAAAGCAAAAAATATTAAACTTTGATTGTCAGTTATAACAAACAGAGAGAAACAGAGGGAGCTAGCTTGGCTCCCAAGTGGGTGCCCTGATCCGGAGGCACCAAAATAAGAAGAACATGGTCCTGGTCTCGTCTCCTTGACACCTAAGTATATAAGGGAATGACTCCTCTGGTGAGGACCGATGACCACCCCTGGCCTCCAAGAAGGCAGTGTTAGCGACGTCTCTGCACACCTTCTTCGACCAAGCAATAGGATACACCATGCATGTATCTAGCAGGCACGGGGAATTTATTTTCCATCTATAGGTTCATCTCCTAATCCCTCTGTTGATATGTAAATTAGGTGCTCTAAATGTGACCAGTTAAGGTCAATGTATTCCCTAATGATGATTAAATTCTAACTTTGCTGACCGGTGAAAATTTATGGCATGGCAGGTGACAGAGTAACAATATCTAGGGGGAGAGGACTTTCAGAGCACCTGCTTAGTGCGCATCCGTATCTGGACTGTCTATATCGCATCAAGATCGTGCTAGCTTTTTTCCCTCAAATAATTTTTATATATGTCACACCATACAATCGTTGAACTTGAAATCGAGAATGTGGGAAAATATTTTGGAACTTTTTATGTCATTATGTGTATATATATGTTTCAAGAATTTATTTTAAATTTTGAAATATTTGTATTTCGAAATAGTAAAAAACTCCAAACTATTTTTCCCGTTCTATTTGTTATTTTTGAGTGACTTGCAATTTTTTTAATATTCTATAATTTGAGAGATATAAAAAAGGAAAACTCAAAAAATGTGAAAGCGCACCTCCTCTATTTATGTTTTTCCAAAATCTAGGGTTCTCATTAGTTGAAGCCAACATGTTGCGAACGTATGAAGTTACTCCAAGATGGTCGTACAAGTTTTTTCAGTGAAAGATTCAGAGTACTCACGCAAACTGTTGAAGAATTGCCAACAAACGGTAAGAGTCAAACTAAAGGTGATGCTTTTTAGCATGGGAATGGGCATTACCATGCTATTTTGGGGCTAATACGTTGGTAGTATATGTATGTAACTATGTACGGGCTAATGCCAGCGATCTCATTGTGACCTTGACCGTGACGTCGTCGCCGGCTGCGCACGCAAAATCATTCTCTCGACGGAGTAGTATATGTCTGGCACGGCCGATCAGGCTGTAGAGAGTACATGCTGTGACCGGCCAGCCAGTATGTCCAGCTCCTCCATCGTGCTGCTGATCGGCGCCTCCATGACCGTGTTCCTCGTCCTCTCCCTCGTCACCTTCCTCTGCGCCAACCGGCAGCAGCTGCGCAGCGTCGTCGACAGTGGCGGAGCCAGGACGTTAGCCTTATGTAGTCAGTTTATAGTTGTGTAGTCAAATACATGTATTTATATGACTTTATTGTAATTTTCTGCATGATTTATGCCTATGTAAGTGGAAAACTGTGTAGTCATATGACTACACAGCCATAGTGTGGCTCCGCCACTGGTCGTCGATGCGGAGCTTGGGCGCGGCCGAGCGTGCGCCGCGGGCATCGACGAGGACGCCCTGGCTGCGTACCCGACCATGATGTACTCGAAGTTGAGGCGGGACAAATATCAGGAGGCTGGCGGTGAACGGGCGCCGGAGGAGGTCACCGGCACGCAGTGCGCGGTGTGCCTGGCGGAGTACGCGGACGGCGACGAACTCCGGCGGCTGCCATGGTGCCGACACGCGTTCCACCGACGATGCGTCGACGACTGGTTGCGGCGGCGGCCCAGCTGCCCGCTCTGCAGGTCCACGCCGACGCCGACCACCACCACCACCGGCGTACGCTAACCGTCACGCCGTCAGCATGTCGATCAATGATTCGGTTTCGGTATACACGTATAGTGTGGCAAAGTGTTTCTTGCTTCTGGTACGTACGGATCGGGAGCCGCCATTAGATGTGCAGTCTACGTAGATCGTCATGAACATGTCAACTAAGCTTGGCATATTCATGAATTCCATTTTGGGTAGGTTTTCGCTAAATCTAAATCATTTGGGATTTGCTTATATCTTGTCCATTGGCAATGCCTCGGCCATCCTCAATCCATATGGGCCAAACTCAAGTCACGTCACGCCCCCGCTTCCACCGCCACCGCCCCTGGTTGACGACCATGAGGCAAACTCGGACAAGGAGGAGTGGAACAAGCATGAGTGGGCAGAGCTGGGGACGAGCCCGGAGGCCGGGGCAGACCGCCCACCTTATCTCCTTCGAGACCGCGCAAGAAGAGTGGGAGCACAGCTTCAACCTCGAGGTGGAGAATGACGCGCTCATTACCCGCCGCCGAGCTCTCCCTCTAGTTCAGGGCGCGAGAGATGGTCGGAAAGGAGCTAATGGCAACTGAGCGGCACGTTATGGTGGATATACTCACCTAGTGAGCTGCAGCAAACGCGGGGCTTCCTGCCAGTGATGTCTAGCAGCTAAGGTGCCAAGGAGGAACTGGGATGCGACAGAGGCGATGAGAAAGCGCTGGGAAAAGCCCTAACAAACACCAAAATATACATTACAAGTTCATCATCATCATCACCAGCCATCAGAAACAGAGGTGTGCTTCGGTGCGCACCCTCTCCAAACTCGCGACTTATCGCCGAAGGGGTACGGTGGTCCCGATTTTGTTTTTTTTGTGCTGCCCGCCGAAACCCATATCCAAGCCCAGTGCAAGACTCGTATGGGTATACAGGGCCTGGGCGTATCTATACGGACGACCCCACGTGGGTGGGTCCCACGTGCTAAGCTAATCACCGTGATTAGCTCCCATTGCATGCATCGTTTTCATCGGCACTGGAGATCTGATCGAGCTGTTTCACGCCGTCGCTAGGTTGAACGCAAGCGGTTGTTGCCGGCCCGGCCGTCGGCGGTTGTTGCCGGCACGTCCGTCGCCACCGGTGGTTGTTTCGCATGTCGACGCCGCCGACCGCGCGCGAAGCCCCCCCGCAGATCGACGACCTTGGAAAGGCGCGCCACCGGCTCGGCATCTTCCCCGCTAGGGTTTAAAATTACAGGTACCATGACTTCATCTTGTAGCATAGTAAGAGGACGCAATTCTGCCGGTTTTTCAATTCTAATTATGGTCCAATACTACAGAATATGGAGAACTCTATATCTGGTATGATTGAGGAACAAAACGAGTACGTCGGCTATAATTCCGATGACTGCGAAATGGAGGAAAATTTGCAGCACGAAGCCGGCTGGAGCGAAGATGAGTTTGATGTGAGCCACTATTTTTCATTTCGATTACCAGCAGTCCGAGCATCATCAAATTATATATGGTTCCTCATGTCATAATTTATGCAGATTGCGTACGATGAATTTGATAATGTTGACAACCATAGCGAACACACGGACGATCAAAATGATGAGAACCATGGTGAACACACGGACGAGTCTAAATACTAGTGAGGTATGTGTAGTGACTCATACGAGTGACATAAAATGATGCATGAAATGATGGCAACCGTAAAATTTACGGTTACTAAATTTCGAAATGCATTAATAAATTTCAGGAACAATTTGACACGCAGCTTGAGTACGACTATTACGGTGAATCTGACTTGGACACGGGCCACACTGATGATGTGGAAGGTGCATCGGTTCCGAGGATTCTGTTGACATGAGCCGGGTTGTTATCTCTTTTTTATCGGTCTTATATAG
>NC_061512.1:44469596-44518871 GCF_022539505.1 Lolium rigidum
GATCACTCTTGGATGTAACCTCCAATCCAGGGTAGGCATCAGCCAAGGTGGCGACAAAAACACAGATCTCCCTTGCAACAAAAGCTCCGGGCATAGGTGTCAGCACACCTCACTTAGCAGCCACCTGTCCACCAGTCTCACATGAGAGACAAATTGTCGCGTCGACATCAGCACTTAATTCAAGGTCAAGCGCATGAGCCGCGATCATGTCCATGTCCTCATGCTCAGAGGCAACAGACTCATTAGGAAGCGACGACCGGCCACGAGGAGAGAAACAACCATAGAGGTGCTCTTCCTCAACCACATACGACATATGCTCAGAGCAGTCAAGCACGAACGGAGCCTACGCTTTGGTGAGCCCCAAACCATCAGAAGGACATGCCTCAGTCGGTTCCAAAGAAACACCAACACGCGCCAACAACAACTAGGTGCAAGGTCCATCCAAACATAGAGTATGTTCATGCGTGCAAGCAAACTTGGCACATAGGTGAGCTGACATGTTAGCTGCTGATAGCTCAAAATTTTGCACTATTTTATTGAGGCCTTTAAGTATACTCTTACTCATGTCGTCACTCGTTACATGCCCCAGCTAGCTACACCTACGCCTCTTTTGCATACTTACGAGTTCTTGTTCACTTTCATACGAACTTTGCAAATTTAGTAGTTTTAGTAGGATTTATTATGTTTCCCTTCTATTTTACATGCATTTAGGTGTTATGGACAAACATGGAGAAAGGGAGGTAAAAGGACAAAGATGATACAAGATGGGAGAATTACAAGCACCGAACTTAGCCATATGAGGTGTAGGAAAAGTGCTTTTTTCAACATCTTATACTTAAGATCTAAGACCATTTTATTGTAGCCCTCGTCCATATGAGTTCATCGAGCTGAAGAACACCTAAATCGGAGTCTGTATGAAGAAATGACGAGCAAAATATGAAATCAACAGCATGTTTGGTGACCATTGGTATGGGCAGACCCCACCCATACCGTACAGCTGTATGGGCCTCCGTCGGCTCCATTTCATCAAATGGAACAACATTTGTGAAGGGTCGATGGACATATTCGGCCCCTAACTCCGTCGGTTCGCGAAACCGACCTCCAGCGCCTGTATAAAGAGGGGAGGAGCCACCAGCCGCTCCGCCGCCGCAAGGGGTGGAACCCTGCCGCTCCGCCGCCACCGCCTCCATCACCATCTCCACCGACACAGAAGAGGAGGAGGGGACTAGGATCTTGAAGGGCAATGCATCGATCTTCATCAACATCATCATCAACGTCTTCACCGCGATCCCCTTTATCTACTTGGTTGTGATTTGAACTCTATTAGGATTTCACTTGTATAAAATTGTATCTTCATATTCAATCCATATTATTATCATGATGTTGATCCCCTTCATGTATGAGTAGTTCCTTTGTTCTTGGGGAGATATGGAGAAACCCTAGTATTACTATGATGTAAAATAAAAATGATCTATAACTTTGTATAATGATTATGTGTTAGTTCTCCTCTTGATGTTATATGAAGTGAACCACATAATATTTGCCTCCGGGAAAAAAGAGGGAATTACCCTTGAAAATATGGTAGTGTGTGCCGCGGGAAGTGACATACCGTGTGCGACGCACTATCATATGGAAAAGGGGATAAGCAGTGACTCGTTATGCTCGCGTCGATAACCATGGGGAAACCTTTAATTGTGATGGATCAATAGGTGGCTTGCTCAAGGTCATTGCAGTGGTTATTAGGAGATGCACCCATACATCTTATTACCGAGCTCTCCCCATACATAACGTACCCAAATACATAGTTCATCCTAATCGTAAGTAGTACCAATACTAGTGGTGGAACCTACACTCCTCGAGAAGGCCTCAATCATATCGCAAACACACTCAACCAGCACTCTCTTGTTTTAGTTTACATTTGTTATTTACTTTACTCTTAGATTACTTAAAACTCTCTCAAATTATTGCCATCTTAGCAACTTATAGTATATGCTATTTTCAAACCACGATTCGGGTGTGAACGTGGCTGCTCCTGACAACGCAGTTGCGGGGTTGCGTTTATAGTCATTTGCAAAGATTCTCAGGGACGAACTTATATAAATAATATTTGCTGCTACAAGTACTGCAACAACCCTGTTGTTAATCGCAGGAACCTAGTCATCAGCTGTCCTCTTTACATACCGAATAACAGACCTTTAAAAAATTCAAGAGAAAATTAAAATATCTCCTTCAAAAAATGCAAGATAAAAAGACCTTAAAAATAAAAATGATCCATATCACGCGGAGGCACGCGAGCGATCGCAGCCTCCGGATGTTGCGCCATTGGATGACCTTCATCCTCCGGGCATGTGTGTGTCACGTTCTATCGTGGGGCCAGCTCACGTTCTCAAGTCAATGAAAACATATCATCTTCCCCGTGGGAATTCGAAGACCACAACGCACCTCCATTCCCGATGCGTTCGCGCCGCCACCATCGTCGCTACCTCTGCATCTTGGAGCAACAAGACGTCTGGGGGAGTCGCCAACGTCCTCCAGTGTGCTGCCCGACGCTCTGGGTGTGCCGCCTCCGACCTCCACTACACAACCTTGTACCTATGGGTGCCATCATTGATCTCCAACTCGTCGATCTCCACTTCAGCACCCTAGTGCGCTTAGGGAGCCACCACCGACCTCCACCGCGCAGACCAGCGAGGACCAGCGAGTGCGTGTTGCTCATCGAGGGCCTCCACAACGGTGTCGTGCAACACCTCCTCCACCACTAACGGCGTCGCTGTGCTCAACGAGGTCTCCGGAGCTCCTCCGCCACCAACACCGGCGAGGGCATGCTGCTCGGGGGATCTCCTCTGCCATGGCAGACAACATCGTCAGTGTTGCTGGAATGTCTCCGGCGAGATGGAGCTCCGACTTGGAGTGCGGCGTTGGATACTAGTCATTCCTCAGACACTAGGAGGTAACGCAGGCCGGCTTCTATTTGCGGCTTCACGATGCTGCGAAGGCTGGTCCACCTTGCTGCGTGTGGTTGGTGGCGGAGCTGCAAAAAGGGGGTTGTTGTGCTGCGAGAGGTGGGTGTCAATGGAGCTCCAAAGAAAGAGTGGTGATGATGCGAATGGTGTTCAGCTGAGCTGCAAAAGAAGAGCTATTACGCTACAACTAGTTAGCGGGAGGTGCTTCAAATTTTCAGCGCTGGTGCCAACACTTAGTGGTCATGCTACAAAAGGTTAGTGGCGGTGCTGCAAATGGTCACTGATGGTGCTAACAACAATCAGTGGCGATGTTGCAAGAAGCAAGTGACGGTACTGTCAGTCGGAGTTGAAATGCTGCTAGGGGCAAGGAGTAATTCTCAATGCTACAGTAGTATAAATATTTTGCTACAATGTAGTTCTACTACTTTAGTATAATTATTGTGCTACAATGTCTCAAACAAGGTCTCCGACGAGTATCTGGCAAGGTCTGCATTCGATGGGTCTTTTCTATTTTAGTTATTTAAACGAGATGTTTTTACTTCAATGAAATAAAAGCGTGGCATTTTTTCTGCAACGAGCAAAGTTAAAATTTTACCTAAAAGTAGACACGTGTCAGCAGGTGAAGCAGGAGGCTGCTCGAAAGGATTGCTAGCGTTGTCCCTAAAAAACAAGAGAAAAAAGAAGGCGAACGCTCAACACCGATTGGAGGCTCCAAAATCGGTTGTTTCCGCGCCGTCCGATCGAGATCTGATGTCCAGAATTAGTTTAAATGCAGTTTTACATTTACCACCCTCTATTTTCTAGAAATCAACACACAGTCCAGCTACTCCACTTCAAAACGACTGGGCATATCCCTTTGGACCTAGCCATACTCTTGATTTTCCCCAAATGTGAAGAGTATTACAACAAAAATCCTCTCTCCCGCGTACAAAATATATGTAATATTACAACATAATTGACGTAATATTTTTAAAAAGTATTGTTACAAAAAATTTAAAGAACAATATTTTTCACAGCAGATTTGGTTACAACAAAAATCATCAACAGAGTTAACAAAATTCACCAATATATTTACAAAATATACCATTACAACTAAAATATATATGTACAAAAAATCACCAATATATTTACAACAATAATAAACAACAAAACCAATAATTTTTTTGGGTGTTCACAACAATACTCCAACACTAAAAAATTCACATGCCAAAAAATATATTACAACAAAGCATCAATATATTAACAATAAAACCAACAAAAAAAGTGTATTTACAACAATACTCTCATTTACAAAAAGAAAACAATTCCAACACTAAAAAAATACATGGGAAAAAATATATTTACAAAAAATCACAGATATATTTACAATAATAATTAACAACAAAAACAATAATTCTTTTGGGTGTTCACAACAATAGTAAGGTTGGGACAGCGGCGTGGTGATCTACAGCGGCGGCGCGAGCCCTTGGTTTTGTAATCAAAGCCCAGCTTGTCACCTGGTGATAAATACAAGCAAGAGGATATGGGCCAAAACAAGGCCCATGAAGGACCCTCGAGCCTGCGAGCGAGGACGATCAGGACAACCGATCCCGCGCCATCGATCGGTCGCCGGATGTAAGCATTTTCCAAAAAGGAAACAGGCCAATGCGTTACAGCTCAGAGCCCACGCAGATGAAAACTTGCCCCCCCCCCCCCCAAATGTTGTTTCTTCGCATGGCTCGCCGTCCAAAACCGCCTCTGGACCGCGGACCATCTTGCAAAACGTGGATGGCCACACCAGCCTATGTGCCACTTTGCAGATGCACCCCTGAGACGGGGCGCCATTTCCTTTTTGAATGTCGTTTCTCCAGAAGAATCTGGTCCTCTGCGGCAGTATGGTTGTCCTGCCCGAACCTCCTCCGGTGCATTGGTTCGGGAAGACCAAAAGTGTTGGATTACTGGCATGCCATCGCCAAGACCCCTTCCTCCTCCCCCAAAGGTTTGCGAACCGCCATCATGCTCATTACCTCGGAGATGTGGAAGGAAAGAAATGAGAGAGTTTTCAACAATAAATCCTCCTTACCTTCGGTCGTCATGCACAAGATTCGGGAGGAAGGAAAAGATTGGATTCTAGCCGGTGCAAAGAACCTGGCGGAGCTTCTGGACTGATCTTTTTCTTTTTTCTTTTTTTGGGCTCCTCCGCCTCTTCTTGTAGGCTTCGGCTGCCCTTGTTTGCTCCTCCTATATTAATATAAGGCAAAACTTTTTTGCCCTGTTTCAAAAAAAAAAAAGAGCCCATGCAGAGAGAATGTCTGTCCTACGCTCGAGACTGCGATGAAATGATCCGCGAGACTACGGCCCACCCCGTGGGGAGGTCGGGCCTACGAGCGAGGCTGCCACGATTGATCTGCGGAGAGTACCCTACCGTTCTGCACTTATGCGGAGTAGTTTGTTGCCACATCTGAAGCCGGGAAAGGGTTGGAAACGTTTGTCGCCGATTTCTTCGTCGGCCGGCGTAAGAGCATCCCCACTCGTTGGCGCTCCCCACGCCCAAATCCGGCGAAATTTTCGTCCGGATTGGATGAAGATTTGGCGTGGGGAGCGCCGAAGTTCCAGCCGTCCCCCGGCAGGAAACCCCCAACCTCGACCATTTGACATATTTCAAACAAATTCAACATAAAATTTAACAAGTTCGGCAAACAAGAGGACGAGAATTGTCTGAAACAAATTCGGCGATAACGAGTACAATGTTTAACAAGTGCTTGAAACAAATGAAGCACACAATTTCACAATTTTTCAAACAAATTAAGACAGACTAGTTGGCGTCGGCGTTGGCGTTGCCTCGGAGCCTCCATATGTGCTCCACCGGATCATCTTGCAGCAGGCTGGTGCATTGTAGAGTCTCGAATCTCCTGGCGCATAGCAATGAAGGCGGCCCATGATGGAGGCACTCGGTGATTAGGGCTGTGCAAGAGGACCCTCTCTCTCATATGGTGCTTCTTGCTCAGCCGTAGGAACCGGATGCTTTCGCTCATCTTCAATAATCATGTTGTGTAGGCACACACAACAGTTCATCACCTCCCACATCCGATCTTTGGACCAAGTCATAGCGGGGAACCGGACGACAAGCAAATCTCTGCTGTAGGACACCAAATGCTCGCTCGACGTCTTTTCGGCAAGCTTCTTGTTTCTTGACAAACTCGCAAAGTTTGGGGGTGCTAGGATTGGAGATCGTCTTCACAAATGTTGCCCACTTTGGATAGATACCGTCTGCAAGGTAGTATCCTTTGTTGTAGTGCCGACCATTGATCACATAGTCCACCGGGGGAGCATGACCCTCAACAAGCTTGGAAAAGACCGGGGAGCAGTTTAGGACGTTGATGTCATTGTTGGATCCAGGCATACCAAAGAAAGAGTGCCAAATCCAAAGATCATGGGTAGCCACTGCTTCCAAGTATCACAGTGCAGCCTTTTTGTGACCCTTGTACATTCCACCGCCACGCAAACGGACAGTTCTTCCATTGCCAATGCATGCGATCAATGCTTCCAAGCATCCCTGGAAAACCTCTAGCTTCATTTGTTGCAAGGATCCTCCGAGTGTCTTCGACGGTGGGTGATCTCAAGTAATAGTCCCCGAACACTGCTATGACGTCCCTGCGAACCGGTAGAAACAATCAAGGGCGGTGGACTCCGCCATGCGAAGATAGTCATCTGCAGTATCACCGGGAGCTCCATACGCCAGCATCCTCATAGCCACTGTGCACTTCTGCGAGTGACGAAAATCCAACCAAACCAA
This sequence comes from Lolium rigidum, assembly GCF_022539505.1. Taxonomy (NCBI): domain Eukaryota; kingdom Viridiplantae; phylum Streptophyta; class Magnoliopsida; order Poales; family Poaceae; genus Lolium; species Lolium rigidum. Next base: position 44,476,335 of record NC_061512.1, read on the forward strand.
GTGCAATCCGCCTTGCATCCGAAGTAGGGATCAAAGTGGCGGATGGCATACACAATTTCCGAAATAACTTTCTGCTCATCCCGAAACGACGCCGGAAAACACTCTCACCGTGCAATGGATTGTCGGCGAAGTAGTCGGCGTACAACATGCGGTAGCCCTCCATTCGCTGTCTCGGCTTGCACTTCCGGCGACCTCGTGCCGACCCACCACGCCGACGAGTTGCCAGTCCGCCGTACATGCTTGCCAAGCAACCAAGGATCATCATGTGCTCCTCGTCTTGGGCGGCTGCTGCCATCTCTTCTTGCATAAGCTCGACGAACATCTGCTCCTCCTCTTCGTCCGAGTCCATGGCCGGCGAGGCAAATGGACGAACACCTGACGGGCGTGGTCGAGGCAACCCGAGCCGCGAGCGACGACGAGCAAGCAGGCCGGAAAACAGGCCGGCGGAAGAGCAGCCAGATAGACCGTCGTCCAAACACGGCGGAATATAGGCAGGTGGGGAAGGAGTGGCGGCGCAATCTGGGCAACAAGCCGGCGGGGTGGTGCCGGCGGCGAGAGAGATACGAGGGGTGGGGGAGATTTTGAGCGACGTGGCGGTGGGGTTCGTGCGTCGAGTCACCGACAGATCGGGCCCTTCCCCGCTTTTCACTCGTCCGGAGTCCCCGAGCGCTCCCCGGGGGCCGGGGATGGCGTGGGATCGCCGGATGGATTTAGGCCCAAATCCGGACGAAAACGAGGAACCGGGGGCGCGACTGGGCCGAATTACGCCGTCCGGATGGAAAAAACGCTCGCCGGGGGCCTCGTCGGGGGGACGAGTGGAGATGCTCTAACCCGCTGCAGCACCGCCTTCCTTCCCTCAAGCCGCCGCCATCAGGTATGGATGGATCTTCCGACAGGATAATCGCAAACAGAGTCCCAACGATCGAAGTCAGTCAGTTCAGCTGGCTGCAGAACAGCACCATACTGAAAAATATAGATATAGTATATGCCCTTGCGCCCACTTGCGCTATTATATCTTCTGATTATTCCTCCTCCTGCCTTGTTTCGTCCCTGATTTCGTCCTGTGCGGCGCTGTGTTTCTGAGTTCCTTCTTCGTGGTCTTCACCAATCGGCTAAATAATCCATACGGATTTATTGTTCCCCCCCTAGGCTGCAAAGATGCTGACCGAGACAGATGTTTCCACCGATAGGAAACGAAAATTCGGCACAGACAATGGAGGTGAGCGAGCCATTGATTCTACCACTTCTCCCCTCCTTTCCTGCACAACTTGTACAGCTTTATAACCGCACTCGCCTCTGTGTTGTGTACAATGCTCCCTGGACTAGGAGATCTGCATCTGGCAAACACTGATGAAGAAGAACAAGAGCAATTGTCAAGTGATTCTGGTCATGAACAAGTTGCCTCAAAGTGGGATAAAAGCGTAGTATCCCTTGCTCCGATCGATGAGGGTGCTTACTTATACACATGTCAAGTTTCCTTTTTTGCATGCTTATATCTAATAATCACTCCGTGTAAGTGTATACTCCGTGTTTATAGAGAATTACCTTCTTGTCTGTCTCCAGGTGGTTCCGTACATCCTGCGTGCACGGGCATAGTTTTCCGTCACCCTAACCCTAGAGCACTTCTAATGGCTTCGTTAAGCATGTTTAGATCTGGTGATGCTGGTAGAAGGATCAATTACAACATGACGGTCGGTACTGCCAAATTTTCCAGACTATCTATTGATTGCCTATTTTAAGATTAATGTTAAATCATTCAGCTGATCGCTACGTGTTGTCTTGCTTCGTCATTGCAGATTAAAGTACATCTTCCAGACAATCAGGTTGTCGATGGACGTTTGATATCCCATAACTCGTCATACAATCTTGCCATTGTCAGTGTCTTGCCAGAAGCTGGTTCTGTTCGTGCAGCATGTTTAGATCATCATCAGCAGATTGAGTCTCGTAGTCAAATGGTTGCTATTCGGCGCTGCTTCACCTCAGGAAAATTAATGGCCACCGCTGGGATGATGTTGGGCGGCGATCCAGTGGGTGCTTTTTGCGAAGAGGTTGCCATCTCAACATGTGAAATTTCTATGCTGCACCTGTTGATTTCTCTTTTACTTCTATACATTGTGCAATTAAATAATTGATATAAATGACTCAGTATACTATTTTATGCACCATAATTCATATTTTGTCGCTGCAAACGTTACTCTCCTTCTTCAGTTATGCAAATCTCGTTCAACAACACTGTTTTGTTCTCTCCCTTGACTGAGCTTGACTTGATTCTTTTTCTAGGCTGCAGCTGAAGGACTCCTCGTTGATTCTCTTGGGAACTTGGTTGGATTGAACTGTCATGCTAAAGAAGGAAACTCTCCTTTTATACCAAGGAGTACAATGCTGGAATTCGTGGCTGGGTTTCAGAAAGCATGTGCCGAAAAGTACGCACTCCGTACTCCAGGCACTTATGAGATACACATAGTCTCAAGTTGCCTTTTAAATGCTTAGGAAAAGGGAATTTTAATTTAATTGGGCCTTTTTGTGACGTCATGCTGTGATTTTCCTGTCCTCGTTTTCAATATTGGCACATCACGCCAGTACACATTTAGTATATGACTCCATCCTCTTATTTATTTTTGTCTTTCGCAGTCCCTATTTATCATTTTAGTCTGCACACTTTCTGGATTTACTCATATGAGTTCACCGGATTCCACAGGAAGGCTAGATCAGCTGATTTTATACGTAGACTTGTCTCGCCATTGGAGGTCCCCTTGAAAAGATATAAAATGAAAGGAAAAGCAATCAAGTTGAAAAAAAGGTCCACATCTGATATGTCCTGCTTAGAAGGTCACTACGGGGACGACCGGCTACACCGACGGCCCCGCACCGTCGGCACAACAATGATCACCGTCGGCACAGTCTCTGCCGACGGTCACCGTCGGCGTCTCCCCGTCGGCACAGCAGGCGTCGGGGTCTGCGCGCGCACCATCGGCACAGCAAGTCACCGTCGGCACAGTCGTACGCCGACGGCTGGACGGTGGCCGTCGGCCGCCCCATCGTCGGCAGAGCCACCCAGCCGTCAACGTCCCCAGCTGTGCCGACGGTGTAACCGTCGGCATAGTTTCCCTTTTTTTTCCCCAGAACTGGCGGCAAACCGGTGGCATTCAAACTGGAAAAAACGCGCGAAAGGGCCTGGCTGTGCCGACGGTGTCACCGTCGGCACTGGACCCTGCCATTTGGCACAGCTACGGGCCTGTGCCGACGGTGACACCGTCGGCACAGCCAGGCCCAGTTTTTTCTGATTTTTGCCAATTTGGCCTCATTTGCTCAGAAAATCGCACAAAATGCACATATTATAGGATTGAATATGCAGTAACATATATAGCACCATATAGCACAAAGATATCACCGTATAGCACCAAATCTCACAAATATAGCATCAAATCTCACAAATAGCACAAATATAGCATACAAGACCATGGTACATACACCGGATCCACTACAAAGATGGAGCGTGTCATCATGTGCTAGTACAATGTAGAAACTATGGTGGTGCACCACCCGAGTGACGATCTAGCTACGGTGACGAGCTAGCTCCGAGTCGGTGAAGTGAGGCCGCTGTATCTCGACGGTGCTCGGGAAGGTAGAACCACGACGAGAGCCACCGGAACCGAGAAAAATGCCGAGGTTCGGCGAAGCACCAGGAGAATGGCGACCGGGGTGCATCGGCGTACCACAAGGAGTGTCGTTCCCGGATTCTCCCAATCCCTACATGTTGGAGGGAGTTAGCAACTTAGCCATGTCACACCAAGTTAGCAACTTAGCCAAGTTAGCAACTTACCGGGGTCAAGCGACGCCGACGCTTGTACATGATATAGAACTCCTCCTTGGACGGGAACACCGGCGTCGGCCCCGGATGAGGTGGCTCGGGAGTGGTTCCTCTCGCACTCCGGTCATCATGAACCGAGTGAAATTCCGCAAGAAACGGGAGAGATAGCTCAAATTCAAACATGGGGACTTATGATGTTTTGCAACCATAGAGATTGAAACTTACCGCCATCCGGTTGCTCGTCCACTTGGACATAGGCATCTTTCACAAGGTCATGCTCCTTAATCTTCTCGAGATACTCCTCGTAAGCTACTGCATAGGCCTCCTCGAGCTGAGTCTACGATTTCAGAAATAATGCGTCTCATCAACATAGCCATTCGGGAACAAGAGTCAAAACGAGAGGATGAAAGTGTGGATGACTTACATCTACCTCTACCCGAGAACGGCATGTAGTCCGCGAGGAGGTAGCGTAGCTGCCGGAGGGAGGGTAGCCTTGATCTGCGTGAAGTTCCTGCGAGGCTTGGAAACCCCCGGCAAGGCGGGCGGGACGTCCATGCGGCTGGCCGGACCCCGCCAGACATCATCGCCACCTCGTCGACCGGCTCGGTCATCGGGTCCTCCACCTCCGGATGGAGCTTGGCGTACTCCTCGCGGTATCTTTCCTTGGTCTCTTTGGCCTTGCCGTAGTACCTCTCGGGCGCGGGCCGAGGCTCGTTCGGACCGGGCGTCACCGGCTTCATGTGCGTCCACGCTTCCATCTCACCAACTTCCCTCCCGAGCTTCTTCCCCTGCATCACAAAACAAATGTTATGCATATCATCGAAAATCAAAAAAATGCAGCTTGTTCCATTTTTATATGTACCGGAACGCTCCCGATAGCGATCGGTGCTGCTGCTCCCCGCACTTGTGTGTTCCCTGGTTCCCACGGTTGGCCTTGTTCCGGTCGCTCACGGCCTTGAAATCGGGGTTTTCGCCGACCCAATTCTTGACCAACTCCATGAAGGCGGCCCTCTTATTATTATCAGCCCAATGTGGTACAACCTGCAAAATCAAAACTCATTTGAAGAACAAACAATATAGTTGCAAGTTAGCCGCGGTACATAGAATCGCATTGACAATTACTTACCGACATGAATTGCTCTATCGTCATAGCCGGGGCGAGTCCCTGCACAATCTCAGGCTTTGTGTACCTTACGCCCTGCTCAGCATAGAAGTGGCCGATGCACGTGATCCTCTGGTTGTACCACTCGCTGCCGTGTCAACTTCCGACACATGCTACGGAGGATCACGTCCGCCCTCTCCTTATGCTCAGTCGCCACCCTATAATTGCGCTGCAATCAAGCATAACAGAAAGTGTGAGAGGCATGAGTTATCACGGTGGGGTTATCAACTACATATGAACGAAACCCAAAGAGTATGCATTACGTACCCAAAACTTCTTGATCACGGCGTCGGCGGCGGAAGTAAAGCCGGGGTAAGGCGCTATCTCAAAGTCTTCCCAAGTGTAGGCTAGCTTGGACTCGCCCCCAAGGACCGGAGTGTACATCCCCGGCCAGTACTTCCTAATAGCAGCTCCAATCGGACTCCCCGGCACGCGGACATTCCCCGTGTATGTGAAATTCCTGCACAATTATCAAACATTAGAAAATGCTAAGTGTCATAACGAAAATGAAATCACCTTACTACTTACTCTATCTTTCACGGGACAAGGAGCCACTTCTCATCCTCCGTAGCGGGTTCCTTACTCTCATCGGGAACTGCGCTTCCCCACGAATCCGCAACTTCTTCGGAGCCATCTCCGTCGAAGCCTCCTCGTCCCTAGACTCCTCCTCCTCCTCCCTAGTGTCCTCCTCCTCCCTAGTGTCCTCCTCCTCGTCCATAGACTGTGAAGCCACTGAGCCAGAAGCAGAGGGAATGTCAGCTAGAAGGAGCTGTGCATTCCCCCCTCGTCCTCCAGCTCGTCCTCCCCCTCGTCCTCCAGCTCGTCCTCCCCCTCGTCCTCCAGCTCGTCCTCCCCCTCGTCCTCCCCGCCCTCCGTCTGCGTCTTCGTAACGCCGGGTGGGAACAATGGGTCTTCCACTCCGTCTGGAAGCACCCGGCCCTGGCTTCCGGCGATGCATACGATCAAGCAAGGAGCTCGATGATGCCTTCCGTCCGCTCATATTGGGCAATTACTGCATAAGAAAAAGAGAAAATAATTAATAAGCATGTTGAAAATTAATAAGCATAATGACAAATATAGGTACTAAGCATAATGAAAAATGTAGGTATTAAGCATAATGACAAATGTATGTATTAAGCATAATGATAATGTAGGTACTAAGCATAATGACAAATGTATGTATTAAGCATAATGATAATGTAGGTACTAAGCATAAAAGACCCTCACCATTCATCACCACTCTCATCTCTAGGCATTGGGTTCTCGGCCTCACTATCAAAATCGGTATCATATGAGTATTCATGGTCGGCATTGGGTTCCGGTTGAGTCTCGACAATGTTGTCTTTGCTCGCATGGCGCTTGGTGAGCATAGCTATGTCCTTCGGGTCCACCACGGTCTCACCACGCATTTGTACATCGTTGTGGAGATCTCGAAGACCTATGTCTATTTGAAGAGCCCCGAACTGCTCTTCCTCTTGATAGAAAATTCCCTCATATGTTACCGGGTCAATGTTGTTGTAATCGTCCTCGGAGGGGATGGGTAGCTTACCATGTGGCGATACACGGAACACGACTTCCCAGCCCATGAGTTCCTCATTCGACATGGGTAGGACAAATAATAAACTTGCTTGGTTTGGTGAGCCACAACATAGACGTCGGATCCGTTTGTAGGTGGTTGTAGGCCTAACTTCAACTAAACCAATGGAAGGGGTGCTTCTCATTCCACCGTGTGGGTCAAACCGAGTGGCATTTGAACACAAAGAGCTTGAGTTCTATGTTTGCGTTGTTGAACGTCAACTCGTATACCTTTTGTAACCTTCCATAGTAATCAAGATCATCGGCTCCGCGGGTGTAGACCCCAGTATTTATTGTTTTTGCATTAGGCCGGTTCTTCGGTGAAACTCCGTATGGAAGCGATACCCATTTACATCATACTTCTCATGCGTATGGACTCTACGGTTAAAACCACGGGAAACGCATCTCAACTCATCTGTCATCTCAACGTTGGGATCGGCTCCCTACAAGTTCGGTTCAGATTATTTTGTGCATTAGTTACGTGTAATAAGACAAGTCACGGATTGCAAAGTAAGAGGAACATTTGAGAAATTACTTTTTCATGGAACCAGTTCACGAAGCTTTTATTTAAGGGCGGGGCACCCTCTTTCGGAAGAGTGTACCACTTGCGTGGGAGTGGGACCATTTCTTCCGACCACATTTCATCATGGAATTCGGCTGAAAGGAGAAAATACGTATTAGACCAAAACCAAGTTACTGGTTGCAAAGTAATTGGTTCATCATTTTACCTCATGAAATCGACCACTTCCTCCATGTTCATAAGCACGTAAAGCATTATGCAATCCTTCTCTTACGGCGAAATGTTCTCCACTTTTGAGGCACCGGCCTTGCCACCGGGATATTTGAAGAGCAAGAGCTTTGGGTCACGGTTGGGCTCATCGGAATTGTGCCGAGCGACCGGGTTATGCTTAGTGGGCACATCATTGGCATAGTACATTGTCGTGGCGTCCGCCATCTCATGGAGGAGAGTTGCCTCAGCTATGCATGCTTCAATCTTATTTTTGTTTCCACATTTGTACCGAATATACTTGAACTCCCTCTCAATACAAAACTGCCAACGATACTGCACCGGTCCCCCCAAGAGTGCCTCGTTGGCGAGATGCACGATGAGATGTAACATCGGAGTGAAGAAGCCTGGGGGAATATCATCTCTAACTTGCATAGCATGTCCGGCACTTGCTCCTGCAGCTTCTCAATCACCTCGGTACATATCCGCTTAGCACGGACCGTGCGGAAAAAATGGCTCACCTCCGCAAGCACTCGCCGGACATGATCGGGGAGATACCCTCGAAGCATCACCGGCATCGGCCGCTCAATCCATATATGATAGTCGTGACTCTTGAGCCCGTTTATTTTTCTCGTAGCAAGATTGACTCCCTTACTCATATTCGAACAATAACCATCGGGGAACATCACGTCATATTTGAGCCACGTAAATGCCTCCTTCTTGTCGGCGCTATCAAGACGAGTACTTGGCATGCGGCTTTAACCAACCTTTTCGATTGCCCTCGGGAGGCTGCATGTGTAGAGCCACCCTGTCACATATCTCCTCAATATCGACTCTAGGCTGAAACATTATCCCTTGACTTGCACTGGTATGTTGCGGCGGGTGTTAAGGAATGCCTCCCCACAATTCTTTTCGGTGTGCATCATATCGATATTATGGGGAAGTTCAAGGTCCTTGTAATACTCGAGCTCTGTTATGCCTGCTATGTGAGTCCGGTTGTGCGTTTTACCATATCCCTCAAATTGGTGGCCGGGTTCCTTACTAGGGCTGGAGAGCACGTAGCTCAGCATCAACGGTTGCACCATTGAACTTTGGTATTTCTTTATGTTCAAGCACAACTACGCCTTTCGTGAAGTTTTTCTTGTCGGATCCGAACCGATGCCCTGGGTCGAGGAACTTGCGGTGTTTGTCAAAGGCAACATATTTGTGTCCAGCTTTTAGGTGCCTGAATTCTAGTTCGTGCTCGCACACTGGGCATGGAAACTTACCAGCTGTACTATGCCCACAGAATAGGGCGTACCCGGGTAGGTCATGCATCGAATAGTGGAACCAAACTTTCATGATGAAGTTTCTCTTTGAAGCTCGGTCGTATGTCAATGTACCGTGATGCCACGAGTGGTGCAAATCATCCACAAGTGGTTGCATTAAGACACTCAATTTCTTCCCTGGATATTCGGGCCCTGGAAGGATCATCGACAAGAATATGTTCTTCCTTTGCATTACGACTCCGGGAGGGAGATTGAGCGGAATAACAAACACGGGCCGGCAGCTGTACGCGGCGATCGACATACCATATGGGTTGAATCCATCGGTTGCTATCGCAATTCTAACATTCCGAGCCTCACTTGCCTCATTTGGGTGCTTTTCATCGAAGCGCTTCCATGATTGACCATCAGATGGATGTACCATGGGTACCCGTTTCTTCTCGTCTTGCAATCTTATCCCGGTCTTATGCCATGTCATCTGCTTGGCAGTCTCCTCGAACATGTAAAGCCGCTGGATTCTTTTGATGAATGGGAGATAACGAAGAATCTTTATGGCTACTTTTGTCTGCCTCTTCTGACCATTGCCTACATCTACCTCATGATACCTAGAGTGACCACACTTGGCACGAGTACTTGTCATCCGCATAGTCTTTCCAAAACAAAAGGCAAAGTTTTGGACGAGACATCATATGTTACATAATCCATTTTCAATGCTTTCAAGATTTTCTTCGTTTCGTACATGGTCTTGGGCAAGCAATGACCTTCGAGGCAACATGTTACCCTACTGTGCTCGAATCTTTTCAAAGGATGCTCGAGTACTCTCAAACATGCACTTGTCGGCTAGCAACTGCGTGATGCCATCAAGTTGAGACATTTTTGCACCCGGGTATAGAGGCCTCCTAGGCTGAGGCCATCATATCAATGAAGGCCCTCGCGGTTGGCTCGGGTTCCTCCTCCGGAAGTTCCTCCGGTTGTGGCGGTCCCTCCGGTTCGGGCGGTTCCTCCGGTTCGGACTTGTTCGTCCCATGGTAACTCCGGCATGTCAGCATCCCGAAGATCATCTAGCAAGTTTAAGATGCCATCGTTCTCATTGCCATCGATCCGCTGCCGCATCACCTCACCTCTATCACGTTCGTGCCGAGAAAAGTCGACCGGCGGGTCATAGTCACGCATATATCCATTCCACCAAAGGTGTTTAGTCATCTCTAGAATATCCTTAGGATGACGCCTCCTGCATACATTGCAAGGGCAACGGGGACGAACAATCCCCTTCGAACCACGAGCTAACTCCTTCACTAACAAATCGGTCTTCCATTTCCATTCATCTGTCACTTGAGTCGAACTAACACGGCCACTTTACATCCACTCATTATCAGCCATCCTGCTTTATTGCGTGACAAACAACAAATAGTAGCATGAAATTGAATGCATCATATTTTTATTTTTCTACCGGCGAAAACGCGTGCATCAACCTACATCTCTACTAGGTGGGCTCCTAGCAGCCCCCGGACCCGTAGTTGGGTACGTTCTCCACGTTCTGCTCGGGTGCGAGACAGAATTGCGGCGGCACCTCCCCGCTGCTCTCCCGATACACGTCTCGGCAAAAGCCGAGAGGATGTGCATCCGGAGAACAACGAGGAGGCGCCGACGAATTCTGTCTCGCACCCGAGCAAGCATGGAAAACGTACCCAACTACGGGTCAGCGACTGTCCCGTAAATGCCACAAGCGTTACGGTTCAAAATATGCTGACCACTAATGCATATTTATCCGCGTAACGCTTGCGGACGGGAATTGACACCTAGGTTACGCGACTTGACGGAGAAATGAAATCTAGTGACATAAAAAATGCGAAGGGGAGTCGGCAATTCAGCTCACCCTCGAGCTGTAGAGGAAGTAGTCGAACAACCGGCGATGTCGGCCGGCCGTAGAGATGCGCCGCAAGATCCGGGGTCGTCACGCGGGGTGCTCACTACGGGACCTAGTTAAAATAATAAAAATTTGTCAATGCAGATTCATCGCTAAATAGATTTCATTTTCAATTTCAATTAGCATTTCAATTTCAATTTCATTTTGCATTTCAATTTTATTTTCAATTAGCATTTCAATTTCATTTTCATTTTCAATTAGCATTTCAATTTCAATTTCATTTAGCATTTCAATTTTTATTTTCAATTAGCATTTCAATATCTTTTTCAACTAGCATTTCAATTTCAATTTCATTTTCAATTTCATTTTCCATTTCAATTTTCCCTAACTATTAACTACTCAATAACTAACTAACTACCAAATAGACACAAAAATAAAAATAAAAAGAAGAAAAATTACCTTCAATTACCAGGGCGAGGGCGGGCGAGGGGGCCGAGGCGAGGGGCGGGCGGGGCGGCGCGGCGCGGCGCGGCGGAGCGAGGGCGGGTCGGGGCGGGGCGGGCTGCGGCGCGGCGGGGCTGCTGCCGACGCGGCGGAGGCGAGGGCGGCCGGGCGTCGGCGGGTGGTGGCGGAGGAAGAGGCGCGGCCGGGCGTTGGCCGGGCGTCGGCGGAGTGGTGGCGGAGGCGAGGCGGGTCGGGGCGGGGCGGCGCGGCGCGCGGCGCGGCGGAGGCGAGGGCGGCGAGGGCCTCGCGGGTGGTGGCGGAGGAAGAGGGCGGGCGAGGGCGGCCGGGCGTCGGCGGGTGGTGGCGGAGGCGAGGCGGCGCGGCGTGGCGGCGGGTGGCGGCCGGGAGAGACGGCGGCGGCGCGGGGTGGGGGGCGTGAGCGAGGGCGGGCCGGGGGTGGGGGTGTGGATGAGGTGGTCGGGCCGCGCGCGCCGATCCGATTATGTCCACCCACTCGTGCCGACGGTGAGTTTGTGCCGACGGTGACCGTCGGCACTAGGCTGTTTTTTTATTTTTTTATTTTATTTTTTATTTTCCTTTTTATTTTTTAAATAAATATTGTCACTATTTACTACAAAAAATAAGAATAGAATAGGAGTAAGCACTTGTTCTACTAGGTTACTTAGTTGGCATGATGTTGTGCCGACGGTGACCGTCGCCACGAGCTGTTTTTTACTACGAGGTTACTTAGTTGGCATGACGGTGTGCCGACGGTGATGTTATTGTCACTATTTACTACAAAAAATAAGAATAGAATAGATCATCTCAAATCATAACCCTAACCCTAACCCTAAACAATAAGTGTAGGAAGTTAGGAACCCCATGTCCGAGAAGCCGGGCACACCCGGAGGGGGTAGCATTGGATATAGAACCATCTTAAATCACTTTTGTGCATGCCATGTGGACACACACAACTTTTGGGGCCATTCCCTAGGTCCGATGCTCGATTTCTGACGAAACCCTAGTTCTGTTGACCGCGTCGTCTACCCCTTTGATCGCATCCCATCGGGGGTCCCCGGTGGGCGTATGCCTACGTTTGAGCTTGGTTAGGTCATAGGTACATGTGGAAACAAGGATCATACCCTATGATCCCAAGGTTCTCTCCGGTTCACCTCAGGGAGTTCCCCCTATACATGCGAAGTACCGCCTAAGTGTAGGAACCCCATGTCCGAGAAGCGGGCACACCCGGAGGGGTAGCATTGGATATAGAACCATCTCAAATCACTTTTGTGCATGCCATGTGGACACACACAACTTTTGGGGCCATTCCCTAGGTCCGATGCTCGATTTACGACGAAACCCTAGTTACGTTGACCGCGTCGTCTACCCCTTTGATCGCATCCCATCGGGGTCCCCGGTGGGCGTATGCCTACGTTTGAGCTTGGTTAGGTCATAGGTACATGTGGAAACAAGTACCATCCCCTATGATCCCAAGGTTCTCTCCGGTTCACCTCAGGGAGTTCCCCCTATACATGCGAGATCCGCCTAAGTGTAGGAACCCCATGTCCGAGAAGCGGGCACACCCGGAGGGGGTAGCATTGGATATAGAACCATCTTAAATCACTTTTGTGCATGCCATGTGGACACACACAACTTTTGGGGCCATTCCCTAGGTCCGATGCTCGATTTACGACGAAACCCTAGTTACGTTGACCGCGCGTCTACCCCTTTGATCGCATCCCATCGGGGTCCCCCGGTGGGCGTATGCCTACGTTTGAGCTTGTTAGGTCATAGGTACATGTGGAACCAAGTACCATCCCCTATGATCCCAAGGTTCTCTCAGGTTCACCTCCGAGGGAGTTCCCCTATACATGCGGAATGCTGCCTAAGTGTAGGAACCCCATGTCCGAGAAGCCGGGCACACCGGGAGGGTAGCATTGGATATAGAACCATCTCAAATCACTTTTGTGCATGCCATGTGGACACACACAACTTTTGGGGCCATTCCCTAGGTCCGATGCTCGATTTACGACGAAACCCTAGTTACGTTGACCGCGCCGTCTACCCCTTTGATCGCATCCCATCGGGGGTCCCCGGTGGGCGTATGCCTACGTTTGAGCTTGGTTAGGTCATAGGTACATGTGGAAACAAGTACCATCCCCTATGATCCCAAGGTTCTCTCCGGTTCACCTCCGAGGGAGTTCCCCCTATACATGCGAGACTGCTGCCTATGTGTAGGAACCCCATGTCCAGAAGCGGGCACACCGGAGGGGGTAGCATTGGATATAGAACCATCTCAAATCACTTTTGTGCATGCCATGTGGACACACACAACTTTTGGGGCCATTCCCTAGGTCCGATGCTCGATTTACGACGAAACCCTAGTTACGGTGACCGCGTCGTCTACCCCTTTGAGCGCATCCCATCGGGGTCCCCGGTGGGCGTATGCCTACGTTTGAGCTTGCTTAGGTCATAGGTACATGTGGAAACAAGTACCATCCCATATGATCCCAAGGTTCTCTCCGGTTCACCTCCGAGGGAGTTCCCCCTATACATGCGAGATGCGCCTAAGTGTAGGAACCCCATGTCCGAGAAGCCGGGCACACCGGAGGGGTAGCATTGGATATAGAACCATCTCAAATCACTTTTGTGCATGCCATGTGGACACACACAACTTTTGGGGCCATTCCCTAGGTCCGATGCTCGATTTACGACGAAACCCTAGTTTTGTTGACCGCGCGCAGTCTACCCCTTTGACTCGCATCCCATCGGGGTTCCCCGGTGGGCGTATGCCTGCGTTTGAGCTTGGTTAGGTCATAGGTACATGTGGAAACAAGTACCATCCCCTATGATCCCAAGGTTCTCTCCGGTTCACCTCCGAGGGAGTTCCCCTATACATGCGAGAATCGCCTAAGTGTAGGAACCCCATGTCCAGAAGCCGGGCACACCGGAGGGGTAGCATTGGATATAGAACCATCTCAAATCACTTTTGTGCATGCCATGTGGACACACACAACTTTTGGGGCCATTCCCTAGGTCCGATGCTCGATTTACGACGAAACCCTAGTTCCGTTGACCGCGTCGTCTACCCCTTTGACCGCATCCCATCGGGGTCCCCCGGTGGGCGTATGCCTACGTTTGAGCTTGGTTAGGTCATAGGTACATGTGGAAACAAGTACCATCCCCTATGATCCCAAGGTTCTCTCCGGTTCACCTCCGAGGAGTTCCCCCTATACATGCGAGAATGTGCCTAAGTGTAGGAACCCCATGTCCAGAAGCCGGGCACACCCGGAGGGGTAGCATTGGATATAGAACCATATTAAATCACTTTTGTGCATGCCATGTGGACACACACAACTTTTGGGGCCATTCCCTAGGTCCGATGCTCGATTTACGACGAAACCCTAGTTACGTGTTGACCGCGCCGTCTACCCCTTTGATCGCATCCCATCGGGGGTCCCCCGGTGGGCGTATGCCTACGTTTGAGCTTGGTTAGGTCATAGGTACATGTGGAAACAAGTACCATCCCCTATGATCCCAAGGTTCTCTCCGGTTCACCTCCGAGGAGTTCCCCCTATACATGCGAGAATCTGCCTAAGTGTAGGAACCCCATGTCCGAGAAGCGGGCACACCGGAGGGGTAGCATTGGATATAGAACCATCTCAAATCACTTTTGTGCATGCCATGTGGACACACACAACTTTTGGGGCCATTCCCTAGGTCCGATGCTCGATTTATGACGAAACCCTAGTTCTGTTGACCGCGTCGTCTACCCCTTTGACTGCATCCCATCGGGGGTCCCCCGGTGGGCGTATGCCTACGTTTGAGCTTGGTTAGGTCATAGGTACATGTGGAAACAAGTACCATCCCCTATGATCCCAAGGTTCTCTCCGGTTCACCTCCGAGGGAGTTCCCCCCTATACATGCGAGAATCGCCTAAGTGTAGGATCCCCATGTCCGAGAAGCCGGGCACACCCGGAGGGTAGCATTGGATATAGAACCATCTCAAATCACTTTTGTGCATGCCATGTGGACACACACAACTTTTGGGGCCATTCCCTAGGTCCGATGCTCGATTTCGACGAAACCCTAGTTCCGTTGACCGCGCAGTCTACCCCTTTGATCGCATCCCATCGGGGTCCCCGGTGGGCGTATGCCTACGTTTGAGCTTGGTTAGGTCATAGGTACATGTGGAAACAAGTACCATCCCCTATGATCCCAAGGTTCTCTCCGGTTCACCTCAGAGGAGTTCCCCCTATACATGCGAGAATCCGCCTAAGTGTAGGAACCCCATGTACAGAAGCCGGGCACACCCGGAGGGGTAGCATTGGATATAGAACCATCTCAAATCACTTTTGTGCATGCCATGTGGACAGACACAACTTTTGGGGCCATTCCCTAGGTCCGATGCTCGATTTACGACGAAACCCTAGTTCTGTTGACCGCGTCGTCTACCCCTTTGACTGCATCCCATCGGGGTTCCCCCGGTGGGCGTATGCCTACGTTTGAGCTTGGTTAGGTCATAGGTACATGTGGAAACAAGTACCATCCCCTATGATCCCAAGGTTCTCTCCGGTTCACCTCGAGGAGTTCCACCTATACATGCGGAGTCCGCCTAAGTGTAGGAACCCCATGTCCGAGAAGCCGGGCACACCGGAGGGGTAGCATTGGATATAGAACCATCTCAAATCACTTTTGTGCATGCCATGTGGACACACACAACTTTTGGGGCCATTCCCTAGGTCCGATGCTCGATTTACGACGAAACCCTAGTTCGTTGACCGCGCCGTCTACCCCTTTGGCTGCATCCCATCGGGGGTCCCCGGTGGGCGTATGCCTACGTTTGAGCTTGGTTAGGTCATAGGTACATGTGGAAACAAGTACCATCCCCTATGATCCCAAGGTTCTCTCCGGTTCACCTCCAGGGAGTTCCCCCTATACATGCGAGATGCGCCTAAGTGTAGGAACCCCATGTCCGAGAGCGGGCACACCGGAGGGGTATCATTGGATATAGAACCATCTCAAATCACTTTTGTGCATGCCATGTGGACACACACAACTTTTGGGGCCATTCCCTAGGTCCGATGCTCGATTTACGACGAAACCCTAGTTACGTTGACCGCGTCGTCTACCCCTTTGATCGCATCCCATCGGGGTCCCCGGTGGGCGTATGCCTACGTTTGAGCTTGGTTAGGTCATAGGTACATGTGGAAACAAGTACCATCCCCTATGATCCCAAGGTTCTCTCCGGTTCACCTCCGAGGAGTTCCCCCTATACATGCGGAATCTGCCTAAGTGTAGGAACCCCATGTCCAGAAGCCGGGCACACCGGAGGGGTAGCATTGGATATAGAACCATCTCAAATCACTTTTGTGCATGCCATGTGGACACACACAACTTTTGGGGCCATTCCCTAGGTCCGATGCTCGATTTCTGACGAAACCCTAGTTCTGTTGACCGCGCCGTCTACCCCTTTGACTGCATCCCATCGGGGGTCCCCCGGTGGGCGTATGCCTACGTTTGAGCTTGGTTAGGTCATAGGTACATGTGTAAACAAGTACCATCCCCTATGATCCCAAGGTTCTCTCCGGTTCACCTCTGAGGGAGTTCCCCCCTATACATGCAGAATCTGTCTAAGTGTAGGAACCCCATGTCCGAGAAGCCGGGCACACCGGAGGGGTAGCATTGGATATAGAACCATCTCAAATAAATTTTGTGCATGCCATGTGGACACACACAACTTTTGGGGCCATTCCCTAGGTCCGATGCTCGATTTCTGACGAAACCCTAGTTACGGTTGACCGTGCGACGTCTACCCCTTTGACGCGCATCCCATCGGGGTCCCCGGTGGGCGTATGCCTACGTTTGAGCTTGCTTAGGTCATAGGTACATGTGGAAACAAGTACCATCCCCTATGATCCCAAGGTTCTCTCCGGTTCACCTCCGAGGAGTTCCCCCTATACATGCAGAGCTACTGCCTAAGTGTAGGAACCCCATGTCCGAGAAGCGGGCACACCGGAGGGGTAGCATTGGATATAGAACCATCTCAAATCACTTTTGTGCATGCCATGTGGACACACACAACTTTTGGGGCCATTCCCTAGGTCCGATGCTCGATTTATGACGAAACCCTAGTTACGGTTGAGCGCGCGAGTCTACCCCTTTGTTGCATCCCATCGGGGGTCCCCGGTGGGCGTATGCCTACGTTTGAACTTGGTTAGGTCATAGGTACATGTGGAAACAAGTACCATCCCCTATGATCCCAAGGTTCTCTCCGGTTCACCTCAGGGAGTTCCCACTATACATGCGGGGATCTGCCTAAGTGTAGGAACCCCATGTCCGAGAAGCGGGCACACCGGAGGGGGTAGCATTGGATATAGAACCATCTCAAATCACTTTTGTGCATGCCATGTGGACACACACAACTTTTGGGGCCATTCCCTAGGTCCGATGCTCGATTTACGACGAAACCCTAGTTACGTTGACCGCGCCGTCTACCCCTTTGATCGCATCCCATCGGGGGTCCCCGGTGGGCGTATGCCTACGTTTGAGCTTGCTTAGGTCATAGGTACATGTGGAAACAAGTATCATCCCATATGATCCCAAGGTTCTCTCCGGTTCACCTCCAGGGAGTTCCCCCTATACATGCGAGAATCTGCCTAAGTGTAGGAACCCCATGTCCGAGAAGCGGGCACACCGGAGGGGTAGCATTGGATATAGAACCATCTCAAATCACTTTTGTGCATGCCATGTGGACACACACAACTTTTGGGGCCATTCCCTAGGTCCGATGCTCGATTTACGACGAAACCCTAGTTCCGTTGACCGCGCCGTCTACCCCTTTGATCGCATCCCATCGGGGTCCCCGGTGGGCGTATGCCTACGTTTGAGCTTGGTTAGGTCATAGGTACATGTGGAAACAAGTACCATCCCCTATGATCCCAAGGTTCTCTCCGGTTCACCTCAGGGAGTTCCCCTATACATGCGGGAATGCTGCCTAAGTGTAGGAACCCCATGTCCGAGAAGCGGGCACACCCGGAGGGGTAGCATTGGATATAGAACCATCTTAAATCACTTTTGTGCATGCCATGTGGACACACACAACTTTTGGGGCCATTCCCTAGGTCCGATGCTCGATTTACGACGAAACCCTAGTTCGTTGACCGCGCCGTCTACCCCTTTGATCGCATCCCATCGGGGGTCCCCCGGTGGGCGTATGCCTACGTTTGAGCTTGGTTAGGTCATAGGTACATGTGGAAACAAGTACCATCCCCTATGATCCCAAGGTTCTCTCCGGTTCACCTCCGAGGAGTTCCCCTATACATGCGGGAATCTGCCTAAGTGTAGGAACCCCATGTCCGAGAAGCCGGGCACACCGGAGGGGTAGCATTGGATATAGAACCATCTCAAATCACTTTTGTGCATGCCATGTGGACACACACAACTTTTGGGGCCATTCCCTAGGTCCGATGCTCGATTTCGACGAAACCCTAGTTACGTTGACCGCGTCGTCTACCCCTTTGATCGCATCCCATCGGGGGTCCCCGGTGGGCGTATGCCTACGTTTGAGCTTGCTTAGGTCATAGGTACATGTGGAAACAAGTACCATCCCCTATGATCCCAAGGTTCTCTCCGGTTCACCTCAGGGAGTTCCCCTATACATGCGGGAATACGCCTAAGTGTAGGAACCCCATGTCCGAGAAGCGGGCACACCGGAGGGGTAGCATTGGATATAGAACCATCTCAAATCACTTTTGTGCATGCCATGTGGACACACACAACTTTTGGGGCCATTCCCTAGGTCCGATGCTCGATTTACGACGAAACCCTAGTTACGTTGACCGCGTCGTCTACCCCTTTGTTCGCATCCCATCGGGGGTCCCCGGTGGGCGTATGCCTACGTTTGAGCTTGGTTAGGTCATAGGTACATGTGGAAACAAGTATCATCCCATATGATCCCAAGGTTCTCTCCGGTTCACCTCAGGGAGTTCCGGCCCCCATACATGCGAGAATGCGCCTAAGTGTAGGAACCCCATGTCCGAGAAGCCGGGCACACCCGAAGGGGTAGCATTGGATATAGAACCATCTCAAATCACTTTTGTGCATGCCATGTGGACACACACAACTTTTGGGGCCATTCCCTAGGTCCGATGCTCGATTTACGACGAAACCCTAGTTACGGTGACCGCGTCGTCTACCCCTTTGATCGCATCCCATCGGGGGTCCCCGGTGGGCGTATGCCTACGTTTGAGCTTGGTTAGGTCATAGGTACATGTGGAAACAAGTACCATCCCATATGATCCCAAGGTTCTCTCCGGTTCACCTCGAGGGAGTTCCCCTATACATGCGGGGATGCTGCCTAAGTGTACGAACCCCATGTCCAGAAGCCGGGCACACCGGAGGGGTAGCATTGGATATAGAACCATCTCAAATCACTTTTGTGCATGCCATGTGGACACACACAACTTTTGGGGCCATTCCCTAGGTCCGATGCTCGATTTCTGACGAAACCCTAGTTCTGTTGACCGCGTCGTCTACCCCTTTGACTGCATCCCATCGGGGGTCCCCCGGTGGGCGTATGCCTACGTTTGAGCTTGCTTAGGTCATAGGTACATGTGGAAACAAGTACCATCCCCTATGATCCCAAGGTTCTCTCCGGTTCACCTCAGGGAGTTCCCCCTATACATGCAGAATCTCTCCTGCCCTTTTTTTCCCGCCCACCCTTTTCCCGCTGCTTCTCTCCCGCCCTTTTTTCCCGCCCACCCTTTCCCGCTCCTTCTCTCCCGCCCTTTTTTCCCGCCCACCCTTTCCCGCTGCTTCTCTCCCGCCCTTTTTTCCCGCCCACCCTTTCTCGCCCATTCTCTCCCGCCATGTTTTCCCGCCGTTTCGGCCCCTCGTCGGCCTATATATAGCCATGGCTTCTCCACTAACGAGCACCAGCAACATTTCTCCCTTCATCACTTCTCTCATCCAATAGAACCACAAAATCCTGCGAGCTGAGCTGCCGCTGAGATGGCTCCTCGTCGTCGTAGCAACACGGGCTTCATCGGCGTTCGCCTGCGGCCTGCGGGACATTTCGCGGCTGAAATCACCGCCGGTGGTACGCGTGTGTGGCTCGGCACCTTCTACACGAAGGAGGCTGCTGCCCGCGCATACGACGTTGCGGCTTGGAGGTTTGGCCGGCCGCGCCACGAAATGAACTTCCCGGAGGTCGGGTCTCGACGGAAGCTCGAGTCTCTCTGCGAGCCACTACTTCGCTCCACGGGGTGAAGCGCGGCGGTACGGGGGCTGGCCGGCGGCGGATTGATACCACCGAGGCGGACGAGCGGTTCATGGCACGGTGGCGCAGAGACCATCCCGGAGACGTCGAGGGCAACGCGCGCATTCTGGAAGGAGAAGCGGACGTACGGAGGAGAGAGGAGGGCGGGAAAGCGGCAGAGGAAGGCCGAGGTTGAAGCGAGTACGCCAAAGGAGAGGCGTCGACATGGGGGAGAATGATGAACGGTGGTTGTGGAACCTCACAACCACCGCTTCGGAGGACACCCCCGGCGAGGATGAAGATTTCGACTTCTCCGATTAATATGTGTGTGTCGACCCAGTGTTAAGTGCTTTGTTCGTGTGTGGGTGTAGTTCTTTAAAAGCTTTGGTTTGTGTGTGGGTCTAGTTCTTTAAGTGTTTTGGTTCATGTGTGTGGGTGTAGTTTCTTTAAGTGTTTTGCTTCCTCTGTGTGGGTGTAGTTCTTTAAGCTGTTTCGGTTCGTGTGTGGGTCTAGTTCTGTAAGCGCTTTGGTATGTGTGTGAGTCTAGTTATTTAAGTATTTTGTATCGTGTGTGGGTCTTAAGTATTTTGTATCGTGTGTGGGCCATTCACCCTCTCCGAGGTTCGATTTCTGGCGAAGGGGTTCTATACCGCCCTTATACATATATATAGGTTTCTCGCAAAGGGGTTCGCCAAAATAGCAGTGAGAAATAAATAAACAAAAAAAATGATATGGATTAATAATTATATGGGTAATAATTATCTCTTTGATGCAAAAAAAAAGGAAAAACCAAAAAATGTGCATAATTGGCTGTGCCGACGGCCGCCGTTGTGCCGTGGGTCACCGTCGGCACGGCGGAAGGGGACCCAGCGGTCGGTCGGCTGTGCCGACGGCCGCCGTTGCGCCGTGGGCTACCGTCGGCACGGTGCGAGACGGTGCCGTGACGGTTTAACGGCTGGGCCCTCCTGTCGGAGCGTGTACCGACGGTTGCGGATGTGCGCGACGGTGACCTTCGGGCTCCACCTAGCTGTGCCGACGGCCGCGGTTGCGCCGAGGGTGGCCGTCGGTGTACCGTGCGTTGTGCCGACGGCCGTGCTGTGCCGACGGTGAGCTTCGTCGCCGGTAGCTGGAGGCCTCTGTGCCGACGGCCCCGACATTTGGCCGTCGGCACATAGCCTGGCCGTCGGCACACGTCGGTTCTCCCGTAGTGGGTGAGAAGAGCAGAAGTACTGCTAAACTGTGAACTATCTGCAAATCCATCACCATAATGATAAAATTACAACTTACACTTGTATTTTTCTTTTCTGATAATGCATATTTTACTAGTTTAATGGTTGCATTGGTCTGTGTTAGTTTGTTAACCAAATACATGGACATTCAGTTTAGGAATATAACCATGTCCTGTACTGCACAAAACCTTTTACTGTTTCGAATTCTCCTTTACTCCTCTCTTTGTCTTTTCAACTGTAGGCTGTTGGCCCAGACCCGGCAGTACTCTCGCCGATCTGATACCAAACACAGCCCCTATCGCCAGCTCAAAGATGGAAAAGAAAAAGCAGTCTGCATGTCATTACTGTGATCCAGAAGGCCAATCAGGTTGGACCGACCACTTATAATGTTACTTATCTAGTTATCTATCACTGGTAATACATGTATGGAGTTGTAGTTACTAATTGCTTTACCTTGTGGCACCAGCCCCAGGAGACCGTTTCAGACGTTTATTCCCTGGTCCTAGTTGGCCGGCTGGTGATGATGACGGTAAGTCCCTGCTCTCAGTTTTCCTGATTGCTGTTAGTTACGCATATAAATATGGGTGATCAAACAATCCACCTTGTTGCACCAGTATCTAAGGAGGCAGCTAGGAATATGATAAGATCCAGAGGTTATCCCTTCCCAGTTTTGAATGATTGTGAGTTGTTTCTTTTCCTTCTGCTGGTTACTTTGTTTTGCTGCACACACTTTCAGTTCACTACTCTATATATCCAGCACTGCCTCAACTACCGGACCTTGTTTCTGTAACCAGGTGGCATGCGTTTGCTGTGTAATTTTGAAGATGAATTTGGTGAAGATGTCTGGAGTAAGCTCACAGAAGAAGTTGCTTCGGATGTGTCTCAGAATGTTGTCGCACTGGCTTCATTCAGTGGTACTGAGTATATAATCTCATCACTTTTTGACCTGTATTCTTTTTCATATTCCGTGGCTAACTAATGGTCTCAATTTTTCTTTTGTAGGAGATAAAAGGTTTTTCGCTTGCACAGGCATAGTTATAGGCTGCAGTGAGTTCACCACAAGAGTCCTGACGTCGGCGAGTTTGGTCAGAAATTCTGATGATCAAGCAAAGGTTGCTGATAACTTAAAGGTCAGAGGTAGTGTAATTTACTAGTTTATTAAGAAACAGGTGATTATATCTCACGAGTTTTATCATAGCAGATTTATGTGTGCCTTCCGGATAATCAACATGCCATGGGCATGTTGCAACATTACAATTTATGGTACAACATCGCTGTCATCAGCATCATGGGTTCTCGCCGTACTCGGACAGCACAAATCTATGATCAGGTACAAACTCAACCTCATGGTCATGGGGAGTTACTAGCTATAGGGCGCGTCTACGAATCAGGAAAACTGATAGCCACGGGTGGGACTTTGATTGACAAGCCAAGTGAACTCGATTGCAAAGAGCTTATGATGTCCACTTGTAAAATCACAAAGGTATGTTACTTGCGTTAATTTCTACATTTTGGATCCATTAAGGGTAACAAATATCATCTTTGTTTACAACCTACTTTTGTTTTCGTTCTAGGCTGGGATTGGAGGGCCTCTTATTGATTGTCATGGGAATTTTATTGGCATGGATTTCTACGGCTTGGAAGAAACTCCATACCTACCCAGAAATGTTGTGCTCGAAGTCTTGAGGAGTTTTGATACAAAGTATGATAAATTTCTAGATGCATGTAGATTTATGCATGATTTGCCACTTATGAACATGTTAGTGCTGCTGGTTCTGTTTTGATGGTGGTCACTGATCACATGCACGGGACGCATAAGCAGAAGACTGCAAGTGCTTTTTGTGCACCACAGCATTCAAATTGGAGGGATGCATGTGCCTTCAATAAGACCTGTGTCATCCCTTTAGTGTTTCTAACTGAATTTTGAGTCATCATTACAACCTGGATTCAGAATGCAAAAAAATTAATTCTGGGTGAGTTTATCTTAGTTTTTCAGGTTAAGTTAAAACTTGAACCATTTGTAAAGTTCCCAACTTGCTTTCACTTGAACAATTTGTTCCCTCTCACTTAGATATACAAACCGTTGTGCATGCTTTTGATCTTTTCATGGTGTTTATTGGTAAAGCCATTTCAAATTAAAGAAATTTTGTTCTATCTGTAGGAGTGATGCTACCGTTTTTATCAAAGATCAAAACGCAAACAGGTATGCACCTTCAGTGACACACCTTTCATATGTATGTTTATATGCTACTCCCTCCGTCCCATAACATAAGACATTTTTGGCAAACTACAGCGCACCAAACAGTTATATGTTAATGGGGTGGAGGGAGTATTTTTCAACGTCTTACTTTAATTTGCTTGTAAATTAACAGATGGCCTGTGCCTAAGCCTTGTTGGTGCTATCCGACATGGCACCAGTATCTGGGCTAAATATGGATCATCGACCCCAGCCTATGTAACCTAGCAACATAAGCGCATGCTTATCAAAACCATGTGCCAAACTTTAGAGGTGGAAGGTACCAAGGGACTATGATTATATTCCATATGTATGTTTTGTATGGAAGTTGGTTCGTCACTCCAGATATTAGTAGTCGAACCCATGCAACTTTCTTTCGTGTTGTTTATTTGTTGTTTCAGTTTTAAGGTACGTACTTCTCGTTTGGCTGACGATATTGGTATGTTTTTCTGAATTTATTTCAGAAGCAATTCATTGAGATCACCATGCAAATACTGCATTTGTCGTTGTGTGTAAGATAGATATGCACAGAATCCGTGAACATGGGCCAGTTCCGTGAGCCGTCACCATGGTCGTTTGATTTCCAAGAAATGAGCACGGGATTGTATGTGTGCTATTCTGGATGTTCCCTTAAAAATGAGAAAATTAATTCTTCCTGGGAAAAAATCCTGTGAGGGCACCTTACCCTAGAACCATCAAAAATTGGTTGGACATCAACCCTACATCTTTTGTTATGCTTGAATTACCTTTTGTCACGGGAAAAGCTGATTTTACCCGGATTCCATCCAATTATACATGATAACCAATGTAAAATTGCTAAAGTCAAGACAAGTTAGCAAAAAATCCAAGCATGTAATCATGGTCAACAAGTCAAATGGGGAGAGAAGATTAAACAAGTCAACGCATGAAGGTCCAATCAAGTAAGCTCACCAAGTGGAGGGGGAAGATAAGGGCTACACATTATAAGTATCAAAAACACACCACGCCACCTCCCTAGTCCAGCGTGGATGAGTGGACCAAGTAATTACCTCAGATACCCATTCGATCTATATACAATCTCAAGAGTAGCTTTGGTCATGTGTCAAGAACTACTAGCCTACAAGTAGAGCTCCCTATGGACATGTACATCACTCAATCTCACTAGAATAAACTCAAGTGGAGGGCACCAGTACTCCAACACAAGTACGGGAAGCATATATATGGTCGAATCGGAGAAGAATCGGAGAAGTGTACGACATTTCTTTCGTGCTTTGTGTTTGTTGAACTGGTTATGCGGTGGGTTTCGAACCTGTTGTAAAACCATATGCTTATGGTGATGGTTGGCTTTATCTATAAAGCTGGGCCGTGTGACCTTATGTTTAAGAAAGTGTACGACTCTACATTGAGTAAGAGTGTCTAGAAAGTAGGCCTCAAGAAGTTGAGTACAGCCCGAGCTTTCTACCAAGCCTCCCTCAACGACTTCCTAACATAGGACTAAGTTATGCTCTAACAAAGTGACTAGCCTATTCAAATACTATTGCTGCATCAATGCTTGTTAGTGTATGACGACCTTCTCTGAATATTGTTGTACGCCCCCTCTACTCATTTAGTGTCGTGACTACGTGCGAATAGATACCCCTACTATGTCTTTAATTCTATGATAACACCAAAGAAAGTTCTGACCAAAACTGACACTTCACTCAAGAGCAAGATCATCCCCGCCAGATTAACAGGGAACACGACAGAGAAGTAGATGACCAAGTCAAAAGTGATGAAACGAGTTTCCCCCAGAACAACTCTCGAGTTGCCCCACTCCTGGAGAAGTTAATCTGAAAGAGGAAGGGAAGGGGAAAGAGGATGACCTCGCATTAGTAGGAAACCCGCTGACAGGTGCTCGCATCGAGCACCCACTACGGGGGAAAAACTAGAGCTTACATATTTAAGTTCAAACACATATCATAAACAAGACATCTGTTTTCAACACAGAACACCAAACAACAGGAGAATGGTCATAATTCTAAGGCAATTATATTATCAGCACCGCCGTGGAGGAAGAAACAATTTCTTAAGACGCCCTCGCCAGATATGCAAGCTTGTCTGCCAACTTCTTAGCTCCCATCTTCAATCTTCTAGCATTCATCTGTTTCATAGAGACCTTCACAGTAGTTCATGAAAGAACACATTGTAAAGATGATCACCACAGGAGACTTGAGCACATGCTTATTAAAAGTTATTTTGTTTCACATGATCCATATTGACCAGAAAACAGCAGCAGTTAAGAGAGTGTAGAATTTCTTATCACCAGGTAAATAGGCATATAACCAGGCCAAACTTTGCCATAAATTCCTTCGGCAAGAACTAGCATCCAAATAAGAAGCCAAAGCTCCGCACACAGATTTAGCAACACCACAAGAGAAAAACATATGGTCAGCAATTTCCACATTATTACAAAAAAGAACAAGTGGGAGCTCCGAACTAATTCCTCTTTCACATATTGTCTCTTGTTAACACAATATCTTGTTGTAGCTGCCAAAGGGAAAAAATATTTTGAAAGGCAATTTTTGTTTCAAAATTCATTTATTGTTAGCACGAGAGAGATTATTTTCCGACATCTATACACAGATTTAGTGGTAAACCTCTTGTTTGCATTAAGTGACCATCAAATAATACCAGGCTCATAAAACCTTTGTGTCTGGACAATCCTGGTTTTTATATCATTCCACCGAACCAACATACCAGGGTTCATATGTCCCCTGAAGGGGATATTAAAATTTGCCTGGATACCATGTTCAAAGTAACATCTTGGGCTAAAGATATGTCAAACAGAATATGATAACTTAGTAATTTACACACAAAGCAGTTACATCCAGCCAGGAAAATCTAGCCAAAAACCTGTCATGTTACCCCTTTTCAAGATGATCTTTCTCCCACCAAAATAAGTGTCTCTCACTTTTAAAAGGACTCTCCAACAAGGGGAATCATTGACTCTAGGTTTCATATAGGATACAGATTTATCTCTCAGGTATTTATGTTTAACAATTCTTTGTCATAAACCATCTTGAGTCTATAATTTCCATCACAATTTACATAGGAGGCTGATATTTTGCTTCATGAGGTGTTCTACTCCCAAACCCCCTTTTTCTTTTGTTCTACAAACTCTTTTCGATTTGACCATTGTTTAGACAGACGGAATCTAAGATAAGAACCTAACAGAAGTTTTGCAACTCCTTCATGGAATATAGGTCTTAGTAAGGCCTATGTCAGTTGAGTCGTTCGTTCGTGTGGAGAATCTCTCTCCTTTCTTGCTTTTTATTTTTTGAAACGGAGGCAAAAGTTTTGCCTCATCCATTAATTAAGAAGAAAGTACCCAATTTTTAGGAGAAAATTGGGCGAAAACCAACAACACACACTGGACACCCCGGCCAACCTGGCTACCCACACGGAGCACACACGCCATCGAGAAGAAAAGCCATCGATGAGGATGTCATCGAGCGTCATCGTCGTCACTCCTCCACGAGCCGGCGATTCCGACTTCACCTTAGACGACCGCCACCGAGACCCTCGCCACAAACGACATCGGAGCCAATGTGAGCATATGCCAAACAGTCGACCCCCAAGCACGTCGAGGAGGAGGCAGCTCCGACTTCAACCGTGACCTTCATAGGAGAAAGTTGCACGCCTTGCACCGACGCAAGCACCAATCAAGTGGCATCGTTGCCATAAGTCGCCTCGCAGCTCCGACTTCACCATCACGGCAGGGGTGACGAAGAACATGCCGCAACTCCGATCCGCCCACCATTGTCATCGTTGCCACGCAGCCCACGACGCCAACACCAACCATCTTCCACGGATCCCTCTGACCAAAGCAACTCCAAATCGATGCCCTCAATAGGGAAGACGACACAAGAGCGCCGCCATCGACCGATCACGGTGGATCTAGGGATTACCCCGGAGCTTTCCGAGATAGGATGACAAAACATCACCTCGGCGATGTCTTCAAGAAGAAAGCGGCGCCCGAAGCCGCCGCCATCGCCGGCCTCGGCCAGCTGCCGGCCGGCCAGCCACCGAGGACAAGGCATTAGCCCGGAAATTATCACGCCATCCTGCTTCGTGCTTCTGGCCAGACCACCTCCCATCCCTCAACCACACCATCTCCACCATGGCCGCCACACCCGCCTCAGCCCTGGGCTGCACCGCCGGCCGACCTCCGGGCGCCGGCAGAAGCACCACCGCGCCCCTCACGGCGACCCCAACCACCCGCAGCACCAGGCACCCACAACACCACCGGAACTGCAGCCATGGACCACCACCACGAGCTCTTCCGCGCCGCCCCAGCACGCCCCTGGGAGAGCCGCCACTGGCCAGGGCCACCGCCCTGGCCCCCGAACGCCGGCGAGCTCCAGCCGCGGTAGATCTGGGCGGAAACGCCCATCACAGAATCCGCCCCGCAGCCCCGCCCAGGCTCGACATCCGCCCTCGCCACCACGCCGGAGATGCCGCCGAGCAGCCGCCGCCACCACCTTGACCCGAGCCCGCCGACTCGGCATCCCCAATCCCGGCCGCCGCCGCCCCCACGGGACGGCCTTCCACCGCGAGAAACAAGCCCCCCCAAACCACCTTTGGCAGCAGGGGGTGCCGCCACCGCCGCGGAGGAGGCCAGCGACGGCAGCGGCAGGGGAGCCCTTGGGCGAGGGTGACCCGGCGGCGTGGATTGGTCGCCCCTGGCGCCGCCTGGGGGGACGACGCGAGGGGTTGGTTTCGTGGGACTGGTTGCATGTATTTCTCCTTTCTTGCTTCATTAAGTTACTTGCTCTCTCAGCCTCAGAATAATAATCAATATTCAAATACTTTATGCTAAATTCTGTATAGCAATCAATGTCTGAGGGCATAGAGAACCTTAAGAGGATAGGAAAGTCTA
The DNA here is from genome assembly GCF_022539505.1 of Lolium rigidum. NCBI lineage: Eukaryota > Viridiplantae > Streptophyta > Magnoliopsida > Poales > Poaceae > Lolium > Lolium rigidum. The sequence goes on from NC_061512.1 coordinate 44,504,807, forward strand.
TTTATTTTAGACCAGTGAGGTCAGAAATTCAAGCATTCGGGTCTAGTAAGTTTTTTTATTTCCATCCCAAAAAGAATCTCCTCCTATGCTTACCAAGTTTCTCGATAAAAGTTTTATTCAATAAGAACATAGCCATGTAATATGAAGGGATACCAGAACATAGCCTAGCAGAGTCAGAAATCCATGCATCAATTTTTTTAATCAGCTTGGCATCTAATAAATCCCAATAAATATTTTTAAAATTAGAAGAAGAAGTTACGGGCAAGAAGATATGGGTCACTCCTCATCACCAACATATCCTGAACGGTCCTGAATTCTTCTTCCGCAAACCCTGCATGGCCTCAAGCTGTTTGTCTTGGATCCTCCTCTTGCTAAATCAAAGGTCCAGTTGTCGGGCCACCAAAGCCAAGGATAAATAAGGTGTTTGGCACAAAAAGGCTTGCCGCACCTGGTACTCGGTCCACAATCAGAGACGCTTGTGATGAAGATGAAGAGAGTCTGGCGTCCTGACTGAGGAGGAAGAATACACTAAACCCTAGTTCCAGCTCTGATCAACGCCCTACTGGAACTTCTTCTGCATCTTTATCAAGGAACTTGGACGAATCACCCAGAGGGATTGACAACACGACCAAGTGGGCAGCTAGGGGAAATATCGTTGAAGAAGTTGAAAGATCTGTGATGTAGCACCCCACGCCATAAAGCTTCTGAAGAAGATTCCTATGAGCAGATTTTCGAAGCAGATCCATGATGCAGTTGTTGGAAGACTGAAGGCGGATCCATGATGCAGTTGCAGCGGTTTTTGGAAGACTGAAGGCGGGCAGTGCTTCCATAGAGCTGTGAATCAATCCTAACGAATATGTACATGATCTTCCAGAAGATCCTGAACCTTGGGCCTTCATTTTTTTATCTTCATTATTATTTTAATTAGCGACTATGTCTAGTTGCTTGGATTTTTCTAACTTGTCATGACTGTCAATTTTTTCCTCTTTATTGTCATGTAGGTTTAAATGGGAACCGAGTAATTCAAGTACTCATTTCAAAAAATAAATGCAGACGAATGCAAAATAATTAGATATACTACCTCCATACCGGATTAATGGGCAATTACGCATTTCGAGAAACAAGTTTGACTACTAATTTGGTCAACAAAATATGAGATATATGCCACAAAAATTATACCGTTGGATTCGTATTCAAAAAATGTTCTCAATAATATATTTTTTGTGATATATATCTTATATTTTATTGACCAAATTAGTAATCAAACTTGTTTCTCGAAGTGCGTAATTGCCCATTAATCCGGTATGGAGGTAGTAACAAAGATGTAGGGTTGACAAAGAACCAAGTATTGATGATTCTATGGTAGGGTGCCCTCCCATGAATCTTCCCACTAAGAGCATCTCCAGCTGTCTCCCCGACGAGGCCCCCAGGACGCCTTTTTTTTTCATCTGGATGGACGAAAACGGCCCAGTCGCGCCCCCAGACCCTCGTTTTTTGTCCGGATTAGGCCTTTCATCCGTCCGGAGAGCCCAGGCCATCCCGGCCCCCCGGGGAGCGCTCGGGGACTCCGGACGAGAGAATATCGCGGGAACCGTCTGGTGGCCCCGACCTGTCGGCGACAATGTGGCCTGGGTTTCTACGGCAATACCCTCGTTTTCCCGATCTACGGCAATACCCTCGTCGAACGAAAGCTTTGAACTCTCAAGTGGTGCAATATAGACAAATTATATATAATTCGAAAAAAATAAAAATTACATATAAAAACTTTAAAACAAACTTAAACTACTTCTTCTTCCTAGATGGCCCCACCTCATCGTCGTGGCAGCGACGCTTCCGACTCGTCACCTCCTCGTCGTCGCGTCCTCAGCCTCTTCCTCCTCCTCCTCCTCCTCCTCGGCCTCTTCCTCGACCTGCTCCTCGGCCTCTTCGTCCTCCTCGTCGTCGTCATCCCATTCGTCCTCGCTGGCCAGCGGGGGGGAGGGGGGGGGGGGAGGGGAATCGTCGCTGCTGGACGATGCAGCTTGATCCCACCAATGGCGCCATCCAGGCGGCTTCCCCTCGCTATCGGTGTCTGATACACCGATGGCCAAGAGAGATTGCTCATGGTTGACAGAGGATGGTGAGGAGAGAATAGATGAATGGCGTCGACCGTCGAAAACCGTTCCCGACGAGGCGTTTGGGCTTGTCAGTCCACTTCGCGGACCATTACGGCGGTTTAATGCGTCGAGGGCACTCCGACGGTTGCCCTTCCCGACGACTGCACCGTCGCTATGCACGCGGTAGGTGCGCGTCAGAAGGCAACCATGGGCTCACCGCTGGGAAAATGGGTCTCCCCAGGCTAAAAAAATACATCCATCCGGCGCTAAATAGCGCCGGATTTAGGCCTGGGGAGCCCCAACAGCTGGGATGCTCTAACACATTTTTAAACAGAGACATGAAGGATCCCCACCTTCCTTTCTTGGACCTCATACAGCCCATACATTTATCTCAGTTTTACAGCCTATCTAAGCCCACAACCATATCTGTCTTTTGTGCTTACCAGCCCATCGTGCATGCGCCGACAATGGAGCCCAACACAGAGTAGACAGATTCTGCGAGTATGGAGACTTGAGACGGCTATGGCGCACGCTCACGGACTCTGTGGATATGTATCCTGAATAAATTCAGAAAATCATACTGATATAGAAGTACAAAACATGAAAGTGTGTTCGACAAATCTAGCGACAAGCATATACATAAATATATACTATCTTGATTGACAAACCAACTTCCATATGAAACTTAAATATACAATACAAACGTACGTCTATAGTACTATGGTCTGGTATCTTCCACCTCCGCCAAACCTCGCACTATAGGAGAACAGATGGTTTTGATAATCACGTCCATATAGGCCGGGGTAGGTCATCTTCATCTACACCTTCCCCCATATAGATGTGCCATATCGGATAGCACCAAAAAGGCTTAGGCACGGGCCACCTGTTAACAAGTTAGAAGAAAAAAAAAGATGTTGAATAATACTACCTTCATTCCGAAACTTGAACCTTTTTAGAAAGCTAGTTTAGCTTTCTAGAAGGGCTTATATTTCAGAATGGAGGAATATCATTTAAACATACATATGAAAGATGTATTGCTGAAGGTGTAATACCTGTTTGGGTTATCATCGTTGATCAAATCAGTAACACCAGACCTACAGAAAGAACAAAATTTCTTTAATTTCAAAAGGCTTTAACAATAAACACCATGAAAAGATCAAAAGCATCCACAGCAGTTCATATGTCTAATTATGACTTCAGGTTGTAATGACCCAAAATTCATTTATAGGAACACTAAAAAGATCACAAATTCATTTAGGAGACAATAGAAAGATGACAAAATTCTAGTGAAGGAAGATGCTTCCCTCCAGCTTGAATACTGTGGTGCAGAAAAAAACACTTGGAAACCATACAAAAATCTACATTGATACAGAAATTAACATACTTTGCATCAAAACTCCTCAAGACTTCAAGCACTACATTTCTGGGCAGGTACGGAGTTTCTTCCAAGCCGTAGAAGTCCATGCCAATAAAATTCCCGTAAAAATCAATAAGAGGCCCTCCAATCCCAGCCTAACACAAAAACAAAAGTAGCAAGTAAAGAAAGATGATATTTACAAACCGTAACGGATTCAGAATGTACAAATTAACGCATTTAGCACCTTTGTGATTTTGCAAGTGGACATCTTAAGCTCTTTGCAATCAAGTTCACTTGGCTTGTCGATCAAAGTGCCACCTGTGGCTATTAAATTGCCTGATTCGTAGACGCGCCCTACAGCTGCTACTTCCCCATGAGGTTCAGTTTGCAACTGATCGTAGATTTGCGCTGTCTGAGTACAGTGAGAACCCACAATGGTGATGATGGCGATGTTGTAACGTAAGTCCTGATATTGCAACGTGCCTGTGGCATGTTCATTATCTGGAAGGCACACTTCAATCTGATACGATAAAGCTAGTGAGATTGACCAACTGTATCATAATAAACTACTCCCTCCGTTCCTTTCTATAGTGCCTATAGATTTTTGGCATTTGTTTCATAATATAAGGTTGTAGCTCAGCTTTTTTTTCAATTACCCCCTCTCCGTTCTGCTCCCAAATCGTTCTGCTCCCAATTTTGTTATGGTAAGTTAGGAAGATATGGATTTCCCAAATTTTACGTTGATCTCAAATCGTTTAGTTAGGGGTCTTATGTAAAAAATACTCTTGCGCTAATTTCCGTGCCAAAAAACTATAGGCACTATAGAATGGAACAGAGGGAGTAGTATATTACAGGTTAACTATTATTAGCAGTACCTACCTTCAAGTTGTCAGCAACCTTATCTTCATCATAAGAATTTCTAACCAAACTTGCTGAGGTCAGAACTCTTGTGGTTAACTCATTGCAGTCTATAAATATGCCTGTGCAAGCAAAAAACCTTTTATCTCCTACAAAAGGAATAATTGAGATTACTGGAGTTAGTAATGGCACATGAAAAAGAATACAGGTCGAAGAGTGATGAGCTTATTATATACTCAGTACCACTGAATGAAGCCAGTGCGACAACACTTTGAGACATATGCGAAGCAACTCGTTCTGTGAGTTTACTCCAGTTATCTTCACCAAATTCCTCTTCAAAATTACAAAGCAAACGCATGCCACCTGGTTGCATAATCAGGGTGCAGTAGTTAAGGTAGTGAACTGAAAGTGTGCAGCAAAATAGAGTAATCAGAACGAGAAAAGGAAAAACTCACCATCGTGCTTAACTGGGACAGGATAACCTCTGGACCTTAACTTATTCCTAGCAGCCTCTTTGGATACTGGTGAAACATGGTGGAGTGATTAACCACGCATATATATGTGTAACTAATACTCCCTCTGTTCCTTAAAAAGCTGCTCAGCTTTTTCTAGATTTGAATGCACAACTTTATCTAGATACGGATGTATATAGACATATTTTAGTTAATATGTCTATATACATCCGTACCTAGATAAAGTTGTACATTAAAATCTAGAAAAAGTTGAGCAGGTTTTTTTGAGACGGAGGGAATAGCAAGAAGGCAGAGACTTACCACCATCAACATCAGCTGGCCAACTAGGACCAGGGAATAAACGTTTCAAACGGTCTCCAGGTGCTGGTGCCACAACGTAAAGCAATTAATAACTACATACTATAACGGAATACCAATGATAGTGATATTAGAAGTGGCATAGGTCCAACCTAATTGACCTTCTGGATCACAGTAATGACATGCAGACTGTTTCTTTTCCAGTGTTGAGCTGCCTAATATTTAGAAGACAGAGACAAAGAGGAGTAAGCAGAATTCAAACCACTAAAAAGTGCAATGAAGTACAGGACATGATTATATTATCACATTCCATATCCTTGAATTTAGTACTATTAATTAACAGACTAACACCAAGTGATACTACCATAAAACTAGTTAAATCTGCACCACCACTGGCAAGGAAACTACAAATGTCGTTAAAAATTTACCATTATGGTGATGGTTATCCAGATAGTTCATAATTTAGCAGTACTTAAGGAGCGAGTGTGCTCTTCTCACCTTCTAAGCCAGACATGTGAGATGGGGACCATGCTTTCAACTTGATTGCTCTTCCTTTTATTCCAAACTTTTTCATGGGGAGCTCGTACTGCGAGCCGATTTTACGTCTAAGATCAGCTGATCTAGCCCTCCTGCAGAATTTGGTTAACTCATAAGAGTACTCCAGAAAAAGTAGACCATGCATCATACGTGCATACAATACAAAACTGTGCAAACTGAAATGATAAAGATGGACTGTGAAGACAAAAGGAGAAATTGGAGTCAGATACTAAATGTGTTCTGCTGTGTACTGTGCCAATAATGAAAACAAGTAGAGGAAAATCATGGCATGACATCACAACAAGGAACAATTAAATTAGAATTCCTACTATTACAAATTTCCCTACACATGTGAAAGCCAACTTGAGACTATGTAGTTCATAAGTGCAGAGAGTGAGGAGTACATACTTTTTGGTGCATGCTTTCTGAAACCCGGCCACGAATTCCAGAATTGTACTCCTTGGTATGAAAGTAGTCCCTTCTTTAGAATAGCAGTTCAACCCAACAAAGTTCCCAAAAGAATCAATGAAGAGTCCTTCAGCTACAGCCTAGAAAAGAAATAAAGTGATGCTCAGCAAGCGTTAAAAAACAGTGTTGTTGAACGAGGTTTGCATAACTGATGGAGAGTAACGTTTTGGTGTGACAAAATATGAATTTTGGTGCATATAATGGTAAATTGAGTCATCTATATCAATATTTATTTTCACTATGTACAAAAGTAAAAGAGAAATCAACAGGGCACCATAGAAATTTCACATGTTGAGACCACAAACTCTTCAGGATCAGCACTTGTTGGATCGCCAGCCAGCATCCTAGCTGCTTTAGTCATTAATTCTCCTGAGCTGAAGCAGCGCCGAAGAGAGACTACTTGACTGTGAGACTCAAACTGTTGCTGATGATCTAGACACGCTGCACGGAGAACAACACCTTTTGGCAACACACTGACAACAGAAAGATTGCTTTTTACGTCGTGGAATATCGGAATTCCATCGACAACTTGATCATTTGGAAGGCGCACTTTAGTCTGGTGATGAAGCGAGACAGCAAGTATAACACCGCCGGTTAGCTCAACGATTACGATTGATCTTAAATAGGCAAGCAATAGATAATACGAAAATATTGGCAGTACGGACCTCTGTTCTGAAACTGATCTCTCTCTCATCATCACTAGATCTAAACAAGCTTAATGAAGTCAGAATACATGCTCTAGTTTTGGTGTGCTGAAAGACTATGCCCGTGCACGCAGGATGTATGGAACCACCTGCACAAGAAAATAGTTTTCAGTCACGAACTATATGCAGAGTGATTAGATTAAAAAAATGCAAAGTTAACTGATGTGCATAAGTAATCACCCTCATCAGACGAAGTGAGCGATACAACACTTTGAGCCCAGTTTGAAGCAGCTTGTTCACTGACTCCTTGACCGGAATCGCTAGAGCTGCCGACTTCCTCTTCTTCTCCACGAGAGCTGGCCAGATGCAGATCTCCTGGTTCAGGGAGCGTTGTACAGAACACAAAGGCGGGTGCGGTTATAAAGCCGCACAAATCGTGCAATAAATTAGCAGGGAAGAAGTGGCAGAAACAATGGCTCGCTCACCTCCATCATCTGTGCCGATTCTTCGTTTCCTGCTCGCGGGAACACCTGTCTCGGGCAGCATCTTTGCAACCTAGCTAGGCGGAAAATAAACCCGTAGTATATATTTAGCCGATTGAATTGAACTGAAGAAGCGAGCTCGATCAAGAAACAGAGCGCGCGCGCAGGACGGGATCAGGGACGAGACGAGGCATGTGGGAACAATCAGAATGACATGCATCCGGAGCATACGCGCATACTATTACTAGGGTGTCTAGATTTGTTGTTATGGTGCTGTTCTGCAGCTGATTGTGATTGGGATCCCATCGTTGGGGAGGGGCAAAGCGGAACTAGGGTTACGAGCTGCGGGTAGTCAGAAGGCAAGAAGAGGCCTGCATTGTCGGAAGATCGATTCGTACCTGATGGCGGCGGCGGCTGGAGGGATGGGACGCCGCGACAACGTTTTCGTTTCCCGGTTTCCGATGTCCGGAGTTGGGGACGGACGAGACGATGATGCCTGCGTGCTCCCGGGCCGGTCCACCCCACCCACGCCCAAAGAAATCATCTCTAGGGCATGCCTGGCTGGGAAGCGAAACGGATTGTTTGCCGAGTCTGGCTCGTTGTCTTCGGACCCATGCACCCGTGGGAAACACCACGTTTCTTCTTCGGGAAAACACCCACCATAACTAGCATCATCGTTCTTTCTTCTTCCTCTCACTCGTCTTTTCACACTCAGCTCCTCTCCCAAATTGTCACGGTTGCTCTACCTTTGATAAATTTGCCGCACCATTCCAAGGAGCAGTGGGATCGGGCGAGGAGATGACAGCGACAAGCACCGCGACCTCGGCCGGAACCTGCACCATGCTCTTCACGGGCATCTCAAGTTCGAGCTCGACCTCGTCGTCGACCTAACCAATGGTGATAAGCTACTCATACTCTTATCTTCGTCGTCGTTGTGCGACAACAGGCAGCATGCAGATTAGATCTTGTAGGTTTTCCTTTAGAATTGGGTTTAGATAGACGATTGTTTGATGTTCGTCACGGTTGCTTGTTGTTCTTGTTGTTCACGGTTGCGATTTGCTTAGATCCGTTACTATAATTTGCAGTCGCGGTAGATCCATTCTAGATCAGAATGAGATTGGTCAAATTGGCTGATTTTACTGTACATGCAAAGAGGGAAGAGTTTTTTATGCTGAGGTTTTGCATGTTGTGATTGTTGCTCCAAAATTTAAGCTGGATAGCCCTAGTTTGTTCAGACTCGAGCGCAAGACGAGCTAGATGAGTTGAAGAATGAGGTTGCTGCTCAAGAATGTGCAGAGAACTCAAGCACAAGTTATGAGATCTAAGAAACAGGAAAGGAAGACAGAAAGAAAGAAAGAAAGAAAGACGTTGGTGGTTGAAAAGCACTACAAAAAATTCTTATCAGCAACGTCAATTTTTTGTCGGCTAAGGGGTGTTTTTCGTCGCCTATGAGCTTAAGCCGACGATATGGGTTCTGTGGTGCATATCGTGTCACCTAAGGATGCAACGCAGATTTTTTGGGTCATCGCGTTTGGGTGTCCTTTGGCCATGAAAAATCGGTCGTTGCAAAAGATTTTCGAGAAGCCGTTGACTGCTGAAGTAATGCTAACTGACACGTGACAGACGTCGTTAACTGTCTGGTAACGTTGTTAACCGGCTGAAAACCCGTGGTAGATGGTAGGGACACACAGGACTTGCCACACCTTAAGTAGGCCGGCGCAATAAGTAATAATGGGCCAGCCCATTTAGTTCGTAGGGCAAGCCAACTGACTTGATTTAACCGATCAACTATATAACTAGGCTAGTCCATTACATACGCGGAAAGGGTCTAATCTCTCAGTTTGATTGGTCAAACAATAAATGAGCCAACCCATTCAGCTCGTGGGCCAGCCCATCGGAGTTGGTTTGACTAGTCAATCATCTAGATGGGTCGGCCCACTAAGCACGTGGGTCGGGCTGAATGTCTTCGGTTGACCGGTTAACATGACAACTAGGCCGGCCCACTTAGGTGGTGGGCTGGGCCAAATTTATTAGTTTGACCAGTCAAACGAAAAATTTGGATGGCCCAGGTTAGTTAACGGTCCGACCCAGTCTAATATTCTTGTCTGGTCAACATGTTTAATGTGTCGGTTCGTTTAGTAGATGGGACGGCCCATAAATATCTGAATGTACAGATGTTTCATTGGGCCGGCCTAGTTATGTTTATTGGAAGGTCTACTATGTTCATGGGTCGGGCCATTAATAGTTTGGTGGTGAGCCCACTACATAATATCTAAAGGCTCAATGAGATCCAATAACTTTTGTTCGGCCTAGAACCGTGAGGCCCATTGTGATTTACTGGGCTAGTCCATCTGCAATTTGTTATGTGAACACACCGGCCTGTAAGGCATTTTAATTGTGGGCTGATCCATATGTGATTTCGCTTAATTGTGCCAAAGCCAAGATGGAATTTTATGATTTAGTTTGGCCCAAAGAACGACTCGTTATATTCTCAGTACATTTTATGCAAAGACGTGATTTCAGCCTGATAGCTTCACTTACCACAAGCACCAACATGTACTAATTACAGTTTATAAAAGTGTTTTGGTCGAAGAAAACCTTTGGTTTATAAAAGTGTTTTCTAAAGGGTTTGGAAAATAAAACCAGTGGGACCGGTGGAGTTGTACCTGGGAGGTACGGAGGAAAGTTGAAAGTGTTTTGATCATCCTGATGGCCGGAAATGTATTTGGGTCACCCTTACCTCTTAGTCTTCAAAAGAATCTTGTTTTCAAAATAATTTTTCAACAAAGATATAGAGATGTCATACTCTCGAGAGAAACTATCTCTCACTCCTTGTAACCCTAGAATAGTGCATGTTTCTTGCTACTATCAAATATGCATATCATTTACTTCTCTCTAAGGTGGTTTGCGAGTACAATTCATAATGTACTAATGACTTTGTCCCTGGCTATTTACTTGGCCAGACTTGGTGAAATCCGACAGATGAAAGAGTCGCTGACGTCTATGCGAGCTAGGCACGTCTTTCCAGTCAGTTGCATGTAGGGTTATGGCATGACTTGGGCCATGCGAACACTTTCATCTGAAGTATTTATGTTGTGTGTGTGATTGTTGGTATTCTGCCATTATGACTCTTATGTAAGTATTGGTCATCTAACTTGTTCTAACCTTTATATTCGGTACTGTAATGAATGATGTGTTTGATACCAGGTCGGTTATGCCTTCACGACACACTGATCATGGGATCATGAATGAGTATGCATAACGGGTGTTCGGACAGCTAGTCCGGGGCCCACACACATTGATCTCTTCCAAAATTGAGGTCATATGATAACTAATGATTTTTTTATGGATTTTTAATCAACATTCGCGCATGCTTACTTGGGCAGAAAGCTAAGCAAACTCATCATCATAGATGATACCAAATATTTGTGAAGAAATGTTCCTTTTTGAAACCTTCATACTCCTAGGTTTGTATTTGTTCTAGAAATTTGTGATTTAGTGTGTAGGTTTTACTTAAAAAACCTACTCAAACTTGCTTCAAACATGCCAACTATGCCTACTGATGTCTACGGGAGCTTCTATTCTTGTAGACAGTGTTGGGCCTCCAAGAGCAGAGGTTTGTAGAACAGCAGCAAGTTTCCCTTAAGTGGATCACCCAAGGTTTATCGATCTCGTGGAGGAAGAGGTCAAAGATATCCCTCTCATGCAACCCCGCAACCACAAAGCAAGAAGTCTCTTGTGTCCCCAACACACCTAATAGGTGCACTAGTTCGGCGAAGAGATAGTGAAATACAGTGTGGTATGAATAAGTAGTGGCAACGGCACCTGAAAAGTGCTTTGCCCAGACAAGAAACAAGCAAGAGTAACGCAGCCAGTAGTAACGCAACAACAGTAGTAACGCAAGTAAAACAAGAAACAAGCAGCGATAGCAGATATTTAGGAACAAGGCCTAGGGATTAGACTTTCACTAGTGGACACTCTCAACATTGATCACATAATGTAACGTATAAATGCATACTCTACACTCTTGTTGGATGATGAACACATTGCGTAGGATTACACGAACCCTCAATGCCGGAGTTAACAAGCTCCACAATAATGCTCATATTTTAGTAACCTTTAGTGTAAGATAGATCAAAAGACTAAACCAAGTACTAACATAGCATGCACACTCGTCACCTTCATGCATATGTAGGAGGAATAGATCACATCAATATTATCATAGCAATAGTTAACTTCGCAATCTACAAGAGATCATGATCATAGCATAAACCAAGTACTAACACTGTGCACACATCGTCACCTTTGCACACGTGCAGGAGGAATAAAACTACTTTAATAACATTGCTAGAGTAGCACATAGATAAATTGTGATACGAACACATTGCAATCATAAAGAGATATAAATAAGCACCTCACTATGCCATTCAACAGTGAATAAGTATTCTGTGAAATATAGCCTAAGAGACCCACACGTGTGCACACACTCGTCACCTTTACACACGTGGGACAAGGAGTCTCCTGAGATCACATAAGTAAAACTCACTTGACTAGCATAATGACATCTAGATTACAAGCATCATCATATGAATCTCAATCATGTAAGGCAGCTCATGAGATTATTGTATTGAAGCACATAGGAGAGAGATGAACCACATAGCTACCGGCACAGTCCCCGAGCCTCGATGGAGAACTACTCCCTCCTCATGGGAGCAAGCAGCGGTGATGAAGATGGCGGTGGAGATGGCAGCGGTGTCGATGGAGAAGCCTTCCGGGGCACTTCCCCGCTCCGGCAGGGTGCCGGAACAGAGACTCCTGTCCCCCGCATCTTGGCTTCGCGATGGCGGCGGCTCCGGAAGGTTTTCCGTATCGTGGTTCTTCACATCGTGGTTTTCGCGACGGAGGCTTTATATAGGCGAAGAGGCGGCGCAGAGGGTCGAAGGGGTGGCCACACCATAGGCCGGCGCGGCCAGTGGCCCGTGCCGCGCCACCCTATCATCCGGGGCCCACAGGCCCCCTCCGGCGCTCTCGGTGTTCCGGATGCTTCCGGTGAAAATAGGAACCCGGGTCTTGATTTCGTCCGATTCCGAGAATATTTCGTTACTAGGATTTCTGAAACCAAAAATAGCGTAAAAACAAGAATCGGCACTTCAGCATCTTGTTAATAGGTTAGTTCCGTAAAATGCACGAATATGACATAAAGTGTGCATAAAACATGTAGGTATCATCAATAATATGGCATGGAACATAAGAAATTATCGATACGTCTGAGACGTATCAAGCATCCCCAAGCTTAGTTCTCGCTCGTCCCGAGCGGTAAAACGATAACAAAGATAATTTCTGAAGTGATATGCCATCATAACCTTGATCATACTATTTGTAAACATATGTAGTGGATGCAGCGATCGAAAACAATGGTAATGACATGAGTAAACAAGTGAATCATAAAGCAAAGACTTTTCATGAATAGTACTTCAAGACAAGTATTAATAAGTCTTGCATAAGAGTTAACTCATAAAGCAATGAATCAAAGTAAAGGCATTGAAGCAACACAAAGGAAGATTAAGTTTCAGCGGTTGCTTTCAACTTGTAACATGTATATCTCATGGATAATTGTCAACATAGAGTAATATAACAAGTACAATATGCAAGTATGTAGGAATCAATGCACAGCTCCACAAGTGTTTGCTTCTTGAGGTGGAGAGATATAGGTGAACCGACTCAACATAAAAGTAAAGAGAATGGTCCTTCAAAGAGGAAAGCATCGATTGCTATATTTGTGCTAGAGCTTTTATTTTGAAAACATGAAACAATTTTGTCAACGGTAGTAATAAAGCATATGAGTAATGTACATTATATCTTACAAGTTGCAAGTCTCATGCATAGTATACTAATAGTGCCCGCACCTTGTCCTAATTAACTTGGACTACCGGATCTTTGCAATGCACATGTTTTGACCAAGTGTCACAATGGGGTACCTCCATGCCGCTCGTACAAAGGTCTAAGGAGAAAGCTCGCATTTTGGATTTCTCGCTTTTGATTATTCTCAACTTAGACATCCATACCGGACAACATGGACAACGGATAATGGACTCCTCTTTAATGCATAAACATGTGGCAACAATTATTATTCTCTTACGAGATTGAGGATATATGTCCAAACCGAAACTTCCACCATGAATCATGGCTTTAGTTAGCGGCCCAAAGTTCTTCTCTAACAATATGCATGCTCCAACCATGAAGGTGGTAGATCTCTCTTGCTTCGTACAAGACGGACATGCATAGCAACTCACATGATATTCAACAAAGAATAGTTGATGGCGTCCCAGAAGCATGGTTATCGCACAACAAGCAACTTAATAAGAGATAAAGTGCATAAGTACATATTCAATACCACAATAGTTTTTAAGCTATTTGTCCCATGAGCTATATATTGCAAAGGTGAATGATGGGATTTTAAAGGTAGCACTCAAGCAATTTACTTTGGAATGGCGGATAAATACCATGTAGTAGGTAGGTATGGTGGACACAAATGGCATAGTGGTTGGCTCAAGTATTTTGGATACATGAGAAGTATTCCCTCTCGATACAAGGTTTAGGCTAGCAAGGTTATTTGAAACAAACACAAGGATGAACTAGTACAGACAAAACTCACATAAAAGACATATTGTAAACATTATAAGACTCCATACCGTCTTCCTTGTTGTTCAAAACTCAATACTAGATGTTATCTAGACTCTAGAGAAACCAAATATGCAAACCAAATTAGCAAGCTCTAAGTATTTCTTCATTAATGGGTGCAAAGTATATGATGCAAGAGCTTAAACATGAGCACAACAATTGCCAAGTATCA
>NC_061512.1:44518971-44634894 GCF_022539505.1 Lolium rigidum
CGATGCGAAAAACCACGATACGGAAAACCTTACGGAGACGCCGCCGCCGCCGATCCCATCTCGGGGGATTCACGGAGATCTCCTCCGGCACCCTGCCGGAGAGGGGATTCATCTCCCGGAGGACTCTACACCGCCATGGTCGCCTCCGGAGTGATGAGTGAGTAGTTCACCCCTGGACTATGGGTCCATAGCAGTATCTAGATGGTTGTCTTCTCCTCATTGTGCTTCATTGTTGGATCTTGTGAGCTGCCTAACATGATCAAGATCATCTATCCGTAATTCTATATGTTGTGTTTGTCGGGATCCGATGGATAGAGAATACCATGTCATGTTAATTATCAAGCTATTACATATGTGTTGTTTATGATCTTGCATGCTCTCCGTTTCTAGTAGAGGCTCTGGCCAAGTTTTTACTCTTAACTCCAAGAGGAGTATTTATGCTCGATAGTGGGTTCATGCACGCATTGACACACGGGACGATGTGACGAAAGTTCTAAGGTTGTGTTGTGCTGTTGCCACTAGGGATAAAACATTGGCGCTATGTCCGAGGATGTAGTTGTTGATTACATTACGCACCATACTTAATGCAATTGTACTGTTGTTAGCAACTTAATACGGAAGGGGTTCGGACGATAACCTGAAGGTGGACTTTTTAGGCATAGATGCAGTTGGATGGCGGTCTATGTACTTTGTCGTAATGCCCAATTAAATCTCACTATACTTATCATTTCATGTATGTGCATTGTTATGCCCTCTCTATTTGTCAATTGCCCGACTGTAATTTGTTCACCCAACATGCTTTTATCTTATGGGAGAGACACCTCTAGTGAGCTGTGGACCCCGGTCCATTCTTTAATCTTGAAATACAAATCTGCTTGCAATACTTGTTTTTACTTGTTTTCTCTGCAAACAATCATCTTCCACACAATACGGTTAATCCTTTGTTACAGCAAGCCGGTGAGATTGACAACCTCAACTTGTTTCGTTGGGGCAAAGTACTTTGGTTGTGTTGTGCGGGTTCCACGTTGGCGCCGGAATCCACGGTGTTGCGCCGCACTACATCCCGCCGCCATCAACCTTCAACGTGCTTCTTGGCTCCTCCTGGTTCGATAAACCTTGGTTTCTTTCTGAGGGAAAAGTTGCTGCTGTGCGCATCATACCTTCCTCTTGGGGTTGCCCAACGAACGTGTGAAATACACGCCATCAAGCTCTTTTTCTGGCACCGTTGCCGGGGAGATCAAGACACGCTGCAAAGGGAGTCTCCACTTCTCAATCTCTTTACTTTGTTTTTGTCTTGCTTTATTTTATTTATTACTTTGTTTGCTGCATTATATCAAAACACAAAAAAATTAGTTGCTAGTTTTACTTTATTTGCTATCTTGTTTGCTATATCAAAAACACAAAAAAAAATTAGTTACTTGCATTTACTTTACTTATTTCATCATGTTTCCTTTTAATTTTACCGCAAAGAACATACCGGTAGGACAAGGGTCTATAATTGGGAGGAACAATATAGAAGAATTTTTCACCCATGTTAGTACCGTTGAAGATTTTGAAGATAGACACTTGGTAGAGCTTGCTCCTACTTATGAAATTGCTCTTCGCTGCTTTAGTTCGCTCTGTTGGAAACTAAATTTGTTAATCTAAATCCTATAATCCAACACATGTTTCTTACACTTGGTGATATGGAAGAAGGGGAAAAGAAAGATTTTGTTTTAGAAACCCTTCTTAGAGAATTTGGTGGTCTAGCAAGAGAGGCTAGAAAGGTCTTTGCTAAATTTAATATGCTTGGTTCTCATACTAATTTTGTTGGTCTCCTTGAAAAGATGGACATGGATAGAATAAGATACACTAATAATATTAATGATGGAGGGGAGATCAAAGCACCCATACCATGTAAACTCCTAGCTATGAATGATGCACTAGAACATAACTATGCTTGGCTTGTTCCTGAAAATTTGTTCGATGAGAGTAGCAAGCCCAAGACTAATGAGAAGGGAGACGCTGAAACTTATGTATCCAATATACTATGCATGGTTGAGAAAACTCCAAACCCCGCTGTATGTGCACCACCCTTCGATGTTACTTGAGATACACTTTCGCGCCTAGGCTGAAAGGCGTTAAAGAAAAGCGCTTATGGGAGACAACCCATGTTTTTACTCCAGTATTTTTGTTTTATATTTGTGTCTTGGAAGTTGTTTACTACTGTAGCAACCTCTCCTTATCTTAGTTTTATGTTTTGTTGTGCCAAGTAAAGTCTTTGATAGAAAAGTAAGTACTAGATTTGGATTACTGCGCAGTTCCAGATTTCTTTGCTGTCACGAATCTGGGTCTATCTCCCTGTAGGTAGCTCAGAAAATTACGCCAATTTACGAGCATGATCCTCAGATATGTACGCAACTTTCATTCAATTTGAGAATTTTCATTTGAGCAAGTCTGGTGGCCTAATAAAATCCATCTTTACGGACTGTTCTGTTTTGACAGATTCTGTCTTTTATTTCGCATTGCCTCTTTTGCTATGTTGGATGAATTTCTTTGATCCATTAATGTCCAGTAGCTTTATGCAATGTCCAGAAGTGTTAAGAATGATTGTGTCACCTCTGAACATGTGAATTTTTATTATGCACTAACCCTCTAATGAGTTGTTTCGAGTTTGGTGTGGAGGAAGTTTTCAAGGATCAAGAGAGGAGTATGATGCAATATGATCAAGGAGAGTGAAAGCTCTAAGCTTGGGGATGCCCCGGTGGTTCACCCCTGCATATTTTAAGAAGACTCAAGCGTCTAAGCTTGGGGATGCCCAAGGCATCCCCTTCTTCATCGACAACATTATCAGGTTCCTCCCCTGAAACTATATTTTTATTCCGTCACATCTTATGCACTTTGCTTGGATCGTCGGTTTGTTTTTGTTTTTTGTTTTGTTTGAATAAAATGGATCCTAGCATTCACTTTATGGGAGAGAGACACGCTCCGCTGTAGCATATGGACAAATATGTCCTTAGGCTCTACTCATAGTATTCAAGGCGAAGTTTCATCTTCGTTAAATTGTTATATGGTTGGAATTGGAAAATGCTACATGTAGTAACTCTAAAATGTCTTGGATAATTTGATACTTGGCAATTGTTGTGCTCATGTTTAAGCTCTTGCATCATATACTTTGCACCCATTAATGAAGAAATACTTAGAGCTTGCTAATTTGGTTTGCATATTTGGTTTCTCTAGAGTCTAGATAACATCTAGTATTGAGTTTTGAACAACAAGGAAGACGGTATGGAGTCTTATAATGTTTACCATATGTCTTTTATGTGAGTTTTGCTGTACCGTTCATCCTTGTGTTTGTTTCAAATAACCTTGCTAGCCTAAACCTTGTATCGAGAGGGAATACTTCTCGTGCATCCAAAATACTTGAGCCAACCACTATGCCATTTGTGTCCACCATACCTACCTACTACATGGTATTTATCCGCCATTCCAAAGTAAATTGCTTGAGTGCTACCTTTAAAATTCCATCATTCACCTTTGCAATATATAGCTCATGGGACAAATAGCTTAAAAACTATTGTGGTATTGAATATGTACTTATGCACTTTATCTCTTATTAAGTTGCTTGTTGTGCGATAACCATGTTTACAGGGACGCCATCAACTATTCTTTGTTGGATATCATGTGAGTTGCTATGCATGTCCGTCTTGTACGAAGCAAGAGAGATCTACCACCTTCATGGTTGGAGCATGCATATTGTTAGAGAAGAACTTTGGGCCGCTAACTAAAGCCATGATTCATGGTGGAAGTTTCAGTTTGGACATATATCCTCAATCTCATATGAGAATAATAATTGTTGCCACATGCTTATGCATTAAAGAGGAGTCCATTATCCGTTGTCCATGTTGTCCCGGTATGGATGTCTAAGTTGAGAATAATCAAAAGCGAGAAATCCAAAATGCGAGCTTTCTCCTTAGACCTTTGTACGGGCGAGCATGGAGGTACCCCATTGTGACACTTGGTCAAAACATGTGCATTGCAAAGATCCGGTAGTCCAAGTTAATTAGGACAAGGTGCGGGCACTATTAGTATACTATGCATGAGACTTGCAACTTGTAAGATATAATGTACATAACTCATATGCTTTATTACTACCGTTGACAAAATTGTTTCATGTTTTCAAAATAAAAGCTCTAGCACAAATATAGCAATCGATGCTTTTCTCTTTGAAGGACCATTCTC
The DNA here is from genome assembly GCF_022539505.1 of Lolium rigidum. Classification (NCBI taxonomy): domain Eukaryota; kingdom Viridiplantae; phylum Streptophyta; class Magnoliopsida; order Poales; family Poaceae; genus Lolium; species Lolium rigidum. The sequence continues at coordinate 44,523,193 of NC_061512.1, forward strand.
TTTACTTTTATGTTGAGTCAGTTCACCTATCTCTCTCCACCTCAAGAAGCAAACACTTGTGTGAACTGTGCATTGATTCCTACATATTTGCATATTGTACTTGTTATATTACTCTATGTTGACAATTATCCATGAGATATACATGTTACAAGTTGAAAGCAACCGCTGAAACTTAATCTTCCTTTGTGTTGCTTCAATGCCTTTACTTTGATTTATTGCTTTATGAGTTAACTCTTATGCAAGACTTATTGATGCTTGTCTTGAAGTACTATTCATGAAAAGTCTTTGCTTTATGATTCACTTGTTTACTCATGTCATTACCATTGTTTTGATCGCTGCATTCACTACATATGTTTACAAATAGTATGATCAAGGTTATGATGGCATATCACTTCAGAAATTATCTTTGTTATCGTTTAACCTACTCGGGACGAGCAGAACTAAGCTTGGGGATGCTTGATACGTCTCCGACGTATCGATAATTTCTTATGTTCTATGCCATATTATTGATGATACCTACATGTTTTATGCACACTTTATGTCATATTCGTGCATTTTCCGGAACTAACCTATTAACAAGATGCCGAAGTGCCGGTTCTCGTTTTCTGCTGTTTTTGGTTTCAGAAATCCTAGTAACGAAATATTCTCGGAATTGGACGAAACAAAGACCCAAGGGCCTATTTTTCCACGGAGCTTCCAGAAGACCGAAGAACATACGAAGTGGGGCCACGAGGTGGCGACACCACGTGGCGGCGCGGCCCAGGGGGGGGCCCGCGCCGCCCTATGGTGTGGCCCCCTCGTCTGGCCCCCGACTCTGCCCTTCCGCCTACTTAAAGCCTCCGTCGCGAAACCCCTGATGCGAAAAACCACGATACGGAAAACCTTACAGAGACGCCGCCGTCGCCGATCCCATCTCGGGGGATTCGGAGATCTCCTCCGGCACCCTGCCGGAGAGGGGATTCATCTCCCGGAGGACTCTACACCGCCATGGTCGCCTCCGGAGTGATGAGTGAGTAGTTCACCCCTGGACTATGGGTCCATAGCAGTAGCTAGATGGTTGTCTTCTCCTCATTGTGCTTCATTGTTGGATCTTGTGAGCTGCCTAACATGATCAAGATCATCTATCTGTAATTCTATATGTTGTGTTTGTCGGGATCCGATGGATAGAGAATACCATGTCATGTTAATTATCAAGCTATTACATATGTGTTGTTTATGATCTTGCATGCTCTCCGTTTCTAGTAGAGGCTCTGGCCAAGTTTTTACTCTTAACTCCAAGAGGGAGTATTTATGCTCGATAGTGGGTTCATGCCTGCATTGACACCTGGACGAGTGATGAAAAGTTCTAAGGTTGTGTTGTCTTGTTGCCACTAGGGATAAAACATTGGCGCTATGTCCGAGGATGTAGTTGTTGATTACATTACGCACCATACTTAATGCAATTGTCTGTTGTTAGCAACTTAATGCTGGAAGGGGTTCGGACGATAACTCTGAAGGTGGACTTTTTAGGCATAGATGCGGTTGGATGGCGGTCTATGTACTTTGTCGTAATGCCCAATTAAATCTCACTATACTTATCATGTCATGTATGTGCATTGTTATGCCCTCTCTATTTGTCAATTGCCCGACTGTAATTTGTTCACCCAACATGCTTTTATCTTATGGGAGAGACACCTCTAGTGAGCTGTGGACCCCGGTCCATTCTTTAATACTGAAATACAAATCTGCTGCAATACTTGTTTTTACTGTTTTCTCTGCAAACAATCATCTTCCACACAATACGGTTAATCCTTTGTTACGGCAAGCCGGTGAGATTGACAACCTCACTTTGTTTTGTTGGGGCAAAGTACTTTGGTTGTGTTGTGCGGGTTCCACGTTGGCGCCGGAATCCCCGGTGTTGCGCCGCACTACATCCCGCCGCCATCAACCTTCAACGTGCTTCTTGGCTCCTCCTGGTTCGATAAACCTTGGTTTCTTTCTGAGGGAAAACTTGCTGCTGTGCGCATCATACCTTCCTCTTGGGGTTGCCCAACGAACGTGTGAAATACACGCCATCACGACTTTGGATAGTCGGTTTCTTGGATGTTGTAGAGGACACGTCGGCCTTGGCACTTGTAGCATGAGGAGTTGATGTAGTAGGAGTAGTCGATGTAGCGAGCTTGGAGGAGAAATATGTCTTGGCCTTGGAGTACTTGATGTCCTCAATCACTTGGCGCTCGGCCTTCGACGCTTGATGGACCAACTCAACCATGTTGGAGTATGGTTGGAACTCGACGATCCTCTTGATGGGTAATTGAGGCCATTGAAGAAACGAGCAATGGTTTGGTCCTCGGACTCTTGGATGTTGGCTCGCATCATAGTGAGCTCCATCTCCTTGTAGAACTCCTCAACGGTCTTGGTGCCTTGCTTCAACTTTTGGAGCTTGTTGAAGAGGTCGGTCATGTAGTGCGTGGGGACAAAACGAGCATGCATCTCTTTCTTCATTTCTTCCCAAGTTTCAATTGGAGGTTCACCCTTCTCTTCTCGAAGAGTGAGGACTTGCTCCCACCAAGTGTTGGCGTAGTCCTCGAACTCAAGAGACGCCATAGCCACCTTCTTGGCACCGGAGTAGTTGTGGATGCGGAATATCTTGTCAACCTTGAGTGCCCATGAGAGGTAGGCCTCGGCATCTTCTTCTCCCTGTAACTTTGGCATGGTGAACTTGAGTCTTCCAAACATGTTCTCTTCATCCTCCAAGTTTCTTCGACGAGGAGGGGCACCTTCATCTCTTGCGGCTTGAGGGGGAATAGGAGGTCTTCTACGGCCAACCATAGCATTGGGTTGGCGTTGAAGGTGCACACTTGCTTCACTTGGTTCACGGTGAGGATGTGGTTGAAGATCTTGACGAGGTGGTTGACGACGCCCAAAGATGGCCCTCTCATCTTGCTCATGTGGTGGGTCTCCTCTTCCACGTTGGTCATGGCGAGGATGATTGCGGAGATCACGCCTCGGTTGGTCTTGATGTCCATGACCTTGAGCATCACCATGTGGCTCCATGTTGTGGAAGACGTTGTCATGTGGATGGCCGTCACGCCCATGGTGGGCATGGCCATCCGGTTGAGGACGATCTTGTGGAGGACGTTCTTGTGGACGAGCATGGCGATGGATTTCTCCTCGCCTAGAGTTGGAGCGAGAGTCTTCATGACGAGCATGTGAGCGATGAGGTCGATGATGATCTTCATGCCTTGAGGAGGAGCTTGAGGACGAACGGTGACCATGAGAGTAGTAATCTTGTGACGAGCTTGATGATGATGAAGTAGAGCGGTGTCGGTGATGACGACCCAAGTTGGTGATGGCGCGCTCGAGGCTATCCATGCGCCGCTCCATGTTCGCATCATTGGCCGCCATTTGGCCATTCAAGTTGTCCGTAGCTTCGCGAAGGAGAGCCAAGTCTTGGTTCACAACGGAGAAGTTGTGTGCCACTTCATCGTATTGCTCGTCGATGCGTGTCTCGAAGAGTGTGAGTTGCTCCTTGAACTCTTGTCGTTGCGTCCATAGGTTGTGTTGAGTAGCCAACCTTTCGGTGTTGCGGAGGACTTCTCCCTCCCTTGCATCATCTCCGCTCCTATCCATGATGTAAAGACAAGGACTATGTTGTGTATGTTAGTGGAAGGAGACTACCTCGCACTCTTACCAAGGTAAGATAGTATTGAGGCAATCCACCAAGCCGAACGCAAGATCAAGTGTATCGGGAACACACGCAAAACCACACGCAAAAGCTAGCAAATATGGTGTTATGCGAGTGTTGTGGAAAGCCAAAAGACAAATCCAAGATCGAGTATGTTGTTAAAAGTGGGTAAGGTCCAAAAATCCAAATGTCAATGTGAAGATCACTATAAACACGGAAAAAGTTGTGGAACACACACACGAGATAAGCGAGGTTAGTGCAACCAAAAGTGAGCGGAAAAGTGTATGTACGGATGCTCGGTGTCACACTAACACAAGGAGAGGCAAAGCTTTGGTTGCAAAAGGAGAGACAACTAGATTCACACGTGACCTCTCTTCTCTTCTCTCTCTTTGCTTAAAAGCTTTTTCTCTTTTGTATATGGTGGCACTTGCACTCGTTTGTATCTTTGGTGGCACTTGGACACTTTTGTACGTATGGATGTATGGATGTATGGTGCTACTCGCACTATTTTTGTGTTTTTGGGGCTTTTTCACGCACTATGTTAGCGTTAGCCTCGCTTTTGCTATCTCGCCACACGAGTGTTTGCTTGGGTGCCTTACTCAACGCGACACACACACCTCACAATGCGGGGCCACGTGCAATGTCTCGCAACACTAGACAAGCAATGCTCGATGGGATAGATCGCAAAAGGAAGAGGGGTTACAACGGGATAGTTGCAAGTTATACCTGCGATGATGGTGGTGGTGGTGGTGGTGGTGGTGGAGATCGCCGGAAGACGAGGTCGAAGGGGGCGCGAAGATGCGCCCGGTCTGGGGCCCGGTTGGACCGGATCCTGGACCGGCCTGTCCGGTTGCCGCCCGGTCGACCGGGTTCTGGGCTGGCTCGTCCGGTCGTGGGCCCGGTTGACCGGGTTCGAAACCGGATTTCGCGAGCTGGACGTTTCTCTCTCCTGTTCTTCCCCAAACCAAAACCAAATCGACCAAAACGAAGGGAGACGATGGAATTGGAGGCTCAAAGTTGGGGAAATAGTAGATCAAGCACAACAACACCAGATCCACGGACCAAAACCACTCAAAACGCAACCAAATCACAGATCGGTCAAGAGGCAAATTGGGGCTATTTTTGGGGATTTTTTGGAAAATTTTCTAGGGACGAAATCGGGTGGGTGGAGGGTCAAATCCGCGGAAACCAAAGGCTGCTGATACCATATGATGAGGTCTAAGACCCCGTGTGTGGCCCGATCTCGCGGATTGACTTCGAAACCAAGGGGAGAGATGGGAGAACGCGAGGAACACGAAGAACACAACGAGCACGAGGAACTCCGAGACTCCGCACGCACACCAACCCGATACACCCGATGCTTACCTCCGTGGCTCGATGGACCACGCCAATAGAATCTCCGAGGAAGAGGCACGTGGCAGAATTCCCGGAGAGAGATTGGGGTTGGAGAGGAAGAGCTTGGTGAAAGAGAGAGAGTAACTAGTACTAGAATCTCCTTCAACAAGATCAAAGTCAACAACCAAGGTGCCTTGATTACAGAGGGATGATACCCAAGGGAGACTAAGCTCAAAGGTAGGTTTGAGTTCAAAACAAGTCTAAAGAGTAAAGGAGGGGTTCCAGCTACTTATATAGGCACACATGGCCAGCAAGGGCGAACAGGACGCGAATGGATAAGTTAAGGCAGTTTGGTGGGGCATTCCCGTCAGGTCCGGTTTGTGTCCGGTCTGACCGGGCCTGTGACCGGGCTGTCCGGTCATGGGTCCGGTTTGACCGGGCCTGTGACCGGGCAGTCCGGTCATGGGTCCGATCGACCGGGCGCAAACCGGAAATCTGCGAAGTTTCCGGTCCTGGGTCCGGTCGTCGCCCGGTACGAGGGAGCTGGCTCGGTTTGCGCCCGGTTGACCGGGCCTGTGACCGGGGCGTCCGGTTGTGGGTCCGGTCCGACCGGGTCCTGGACCGGCCAACGTCCGTCTCTTCCTTGGAGCGCTTCGAGCGACATCGGCTTCAGCTTCATGATCATCTCCATGTCCAGCTGCTTCTCTCCTTCCCTTGACCTTGGCTTGTCCTCCTCTCCGTGGTCTTGATGCTCCTTGTACCTAATGACACATAGCACGTCGGCATGAGGTAGCAATCCATCCAAAGGGGTACCAAGATCAAGGGTGGTGAGGAGCGAGTTCACCTCATCGTGTAGAGCCTTGACTCGGGCTCGTGTCATCGGTCCACTTGGGGGACTTGTTGGTCTTGGTGTGGAGGTGTCCGAAGGCCACCCCGCATCATATGTGGCATAGGTATTGGAACATTTATGGTGTAATCACTTGGTGGTGGCACCGCATGGTTACCCCCTAGACGTTCCGCAAACGGTGTCTCATCCTTCCCCTTTGTTGAAGTGCCGGTCTCCCCAAGCACTTCCTTTTGCGGATCTTTTGTCGATTGCACGACAAAATCCACAAGAGGAAATTGATTAGCTTTTGGTGGGAGATCCTCGGCACTTGCCTTAGGATCTATGATAGGGGTTGGCTTTTGTGCAACCAACTCCATCATCATTGCCTTCATTTGGTTAACGATGGATGACTCCAATTTCTTGAGTTCATCCAATGTAGCCATTGTGCTATCGATGGTAGATGATGGAGCGGGTGGCACAAGGGAAGGAGACCCATTCACAACCTTGTCTTGTTCGTCCATTTCTTAGGCGGTAAAGCCCGAGCAAGAAACCTTGCTCTGATACCAATTGAATGGATCGTAGCGAACAAGAGGGGGGGTGAATGGGCGCTACACAATTTTTGTGTCTTTTTCAATTTTTAGCGAAGCGGAAGGTAAAGGTGATTGCTTTAGTGATGGAGATGATCCTAGTGTGATCCTAGGCAAGTGCAACAAGTAAAGGAACAAGCATGACAGTAAGAGTAAGGAGCGGGACAACCGGAGGGCGCGGAGTCGAGGCGAGGATTTGTTTCCCGCAGTTCCTCCCACAAGAGGGAGTACGCCTGCGTTGAGGGGGTGATAGTCTCACACAAAGGGACTAGACGGCCACACCACGAAGGAAGGCCTCACCTTCTTCCTCAAGAGAGCTCCACAAAGGGGCTCCCTTTTCTCCACTAAGGCACCGGTCGAGGCGGTGGTTCCTTCACAAGGTTGGGGCGAGCTCCACAACACTAGGAGGCTCCCAACACCCTATGGGGCTAGCACAACTCCAAGCTAGCCTCCATAGGAGCACTTCTTCCAAGATCCCACCATAGGAACCCTATCTCCAAGATCCACTAAGGACTAGCACGAATTGGTGAAATCTCTCTTAGTAGAACTATAGATCGGGGCCTCCTCCACCACTCCTCAAAATTTGGGCAAGATTGGTTGGATGGTTGGGGAGATCCTCAAGGTTTAAGCTCAGCAACAATGGAGGAGAGAGAGAGAGAAGAGATGAAAATGAGTTGGGAAAGAAGGGCCCTTTAAATAGGCCCTCCGAAATCCAACCGTTATCTGCGATTTTTGCCTAAGCGGTACTACCGCTTTGGTAAGCGGTACTACCGCTCTGGATTCGAAATCCCCCAGATCTTGTCCACATGGACGCATAGCGGTACTACCGCTCGCGGTACCGCTTGAGGTACCGCAATGGCCTCCAGAACTTGCTGGATACCAAGCGGTACCAGAGCGGTACTACCGTAACTTTAGTTACGGTACTCAAGCGGTACCAAGGCGGTACTACCGCTCTCAAGCGGTACTACCGCTCAAGGTACCGCAAGGGTACTGAACCTTGATCTGTGGGTCTTTTTCTCAGGCAAGTCTCCAGAGCGGTACTGATGGGCGGTACCAGTAGGGGTAGCGGTACTACCGCTACTGGTACCGGTAGTACCGGCCTGGCAAAAACCGCTTTCTCCTCTTTTCCTCTCCGACCATGTCACCTCGCGATACACACACAAAACAAGAAAACCTATAAGCTACGCTTCAGTCCTCCGATCTTGACGTGTCCAGCGAGGTCACCGTGCACTTGCAAATCTATCAAAGACACTCTTTGCACACGGTGAGATTGTTCAAATATTGTCATCAAACACACAAAACCCGGGGTTTAGACTTTGCTCTTTCAGCCATCACACTAATTACTAGGGTACAACACACTAGATGGTAGGGCACATCCAAAAAAAAAAGTTATTAGATTGTATGGCATGTACTAATTACACATAATCTACAATCAATGTTGAAATTTATCAGCCCGAAGCTAGAAAATAAACCCATATGTAGATTGCAAATTAATTCAGAAAAATATCATCAACGATAGAAAATATCCATGCATGCATCCTGACCAAAATAATTAATTAAGGTCTCTATTTCCCACGAAGTTTGGAATTCTGGCAATATGCAACTTGTTTTATTAATTTAGTAGCACCACTCCCTTCACAAAATAGCACCCACATTTAGCCCCTCTTTAATTTGTGCAATAATAAAATGTATAATCACTATTTCATGTACAAATATTTGAATCTCTTGTTGGAAAAGTTGATTACCATGAAGAGATGCACATCGATCTCTTAAAAAATGGGTCATATGTTAAATATAAGTTTGTTAAGGATTTTGCATCCATATGCTCACCGGATATATATACAAATAAAGCCAAGCAAACACATCGAATATTTGTGAAGAAATGTTTTTGCTAAAACCTTTCAATTCCTAGATTTGTATTTGTACTTACAATCGTTTACATCACATACGATTCAATGTGCAATTTTTTCTTTAAAAATATATTATGTTGGATTCTAATTTGCTTTGAACATGCTGAGTAAAGATCGATGCGTTGTTGGGTAGTACCACACTAGCTACCTCGAGAAGGGCACATCCATAGATTTGTGTCATGTACTTTACACGCAATCTACAACTAACTCAATATTGAGTTTAATCGAGGATAAAGTCGAAAAATAAATTATATATATAACTGAAAATTGAGACAAATATCATCAAGCTACTAGAAAATGGCCATGCATCCTACTACCTCCATCCCAAAACATAAGGCTTATATTATTTTAAAAAGCCAAACCATGTCAAGTTTGACTAAGTTTTTACTAGAAACCATTAGCATGTAAAATACAAATCCAATACCATTAGATAGATAATGAAGTATATATTCAATGGTATCTAGAAAATATCATATTTGTTGATAGATTCTTCTAAAGGTTTGGTCAAACTCTACCTGATTTGACTTTTTTTAAAAAATAGCATGGTGGCCCTCGCAGATGTGTGGGTATCGTATTTATTTTTTCGAGAGAAAAACAGGTCAAAAAATTCATGAACATTGATATTCTGTGAATGAAAGTAATATAAAATTCTAGTGACTAAAAAACTGATGTTTTTTAGAATGAATTACTAAAATAAGTTTTTTTTTTCTTTCCAGCCAAGCAAGACATAGGAAAAACTTTTGATATATATAATCCTCAATATTTAAAAGTAATAATATTTAAAATTTTGCAATGATTCAAAATGATTTTAAACAAAAAGGGTTGCATCTAGTTGTGAATACTGAATGTTAAATATCATCGAACGCTTACGCTGGATCCTACGCAATTTTATACTACACGTCTTCTGAATCCCGACTCGTAGCATTCCATGTACATATCATGTTTTTTTTTGCTTCACATGGTTTCGTGTTACTTCAGCTGACGCGAGGGTGCAAGATCTGGAGTTCTATGGTGTGTTCGGGGTGTTGCCCTGGTCTAATTCTTTCAACAGCAATGGCTCTGCCTTTAGCAGGCTACCTTGGAGTTTCGCAAAGCTGTTGGACAGCGATGGAGCCACATCGAACTCGGGTGAAGAGGTGATATGTCCACTTTTCCTTGGGTGGTTGCTACGGTGGTGCCAAAGACGAGGGACATGCGTTCATGTTTTGCTTAAGGGTTTCTGTGGTCAGGATCGTAATTTTCTTTTCTGGCCGAGGGTCCCTTTTGCAAAAGCTAGGTTCTCCTATCTTTTCAGTTATGTCATGTCGATGCTTATGTGGCTTGTAACTTGATATTTATTCTATAAATAAGACATGTATTACCTGCACAAAAAAGCTGGCTTTCTGTAACTTGAAACATAAACGTTACGTTGTGCACGGTTAGGTCGCCACGGCGACTCGGCGAGTGACCGGCTGAATCGAATTGTTGATTACCTGTACTACTGGTTAAACGAAAAATATGAATAATTTTGTTTGATATTTCCTTTTACTTGAACTAGCTAGGTAACATGCGCATTTGCGCGGCTAGATTTGGTACATATATGCATAATTGGCATTACTTTGCACCATTCTATTATTCAACTTTTATTTAATTAAGGAAAAAGTCTATTTTAAACCTTAAATTCATAGATGAAGTCTAAAACAAACCTCAAACTCTTAATCCCTGAAAACTAAACCCTCAACTATTTGATCTCGGTCAGTCCCGGCTAATTTTGGTTGTACGCTCGTTTGATAATTTGGGAAGTTGACGTGCAACTCGAAAATCAGGTTTTATTAGTTAGGAGAGGCTGCCGGAGGTGTTGGATAGAATCTTGACTCAAGGATTGCATGGTTAAATGACTCGCACAGATTGTTGTCTACGAACTCACACATGGATCCAACTACAAAAAATACTCTTGCCCAATGTTTTGGATCTGTATTCATGATGACTTTGGCATCTTGTGGTGTTTCAAGTGCAAGCTTGGCCTTGTAATAGTTGAAGTCTTCTCCTAACTCGCTGGTGACAAGCCATTTTCCTCTAAAACCCTAATTTCGCCCTACATGGCGGCTTCGAACGGGAACATGGGAATACGGAGATGGTTCCGTTTCCTGTGGACAAACAGGTAGGGGAAAAAACTAGCATACCATCAGGTCCCGTCGTACAGACCAGCGTGGCACCTAACCTCCTCTAATCCTGATTTCCGAGTGGCACGTCAGCTTCCCAGATTATCAAACGAGCGTGCAGCCAAAATCAGCCGGGACTGACTGGGATCAAATAGTTGAGGATTCAGTTTTCAGGGATTAAGAGTTTGAGGTTTGTTTCAGATTTCATCTATGAATTCAAGGTTTGAAACAGACTTTTTCCATTAATTAATACATCGCTGCTTTATCCTTAAGTTCTACCAAACATCTATCATTTCCAATCGCTCTGTAATCTGCAGGTGCTCTAAGTCATTTGTGTTTTTTCTGGTATCAGTTCTATTTGTGGTGACCTATTTTTATACTATTGATCTCAGATGTGAAATAAATCTAGAAATATGTGCATGGTGATCATATTAGTTTTGGTTCTCTGTCCAAATATTAAATGCTCTACAATGTAGAATTCGTAATCGTTGTAAAGTTTGAAGCACTTTCGTGTTTTATTATAATGAGAACTGAGTACGGAATTTTATAGTAAAAATCCTAGACTTGTAACAATAAGGTGAGATTTAATTGCGCAAATGCTAACGGGTAAAGTAGAGATCTTTTATCCTAGCGAATAAACATCTTTATTACGTTCTTTTATTTTAGTTCATCTTAAAAATTCTTTTTTTAAAGTGAGCTGATGACTATGTTGGAGAAGAGGATGTACAATTATTATTATTTTTTGGCATATTTGCAGTTTTTGCATACGTATATTATAGCTAGGATTCACCCAATGAAAACTTATTCATTGTTGCGCGACTGTTCTCCCCTCACCATATTAACATTGAAGTTTTATTTTAAAATAGGGAAATAAATTTTTGAGCCCATACCAATTTCATCAGGCGGTTGACCCGGCTTTTTTCTCATGATCTAGCTTTGCTTATTTCTCGCGCACATCGATCACATATCTTGGATCAATAAGTGGTCTGTTCTTCAGAGAGCCCATCTGGATAAGCAAATCGTTCTTCAACGGTTCCTGATTATATTTTTCTTCATCCTCCATAGCTCCAAGGCCGGCTATAGCAGCTTGCAGCCTCCGATAGGTCTTCTTCCAATTCACATATTGATGGATGTTTCTTCATGTAATCTCCTTACTGGATTGTAGACCACCATGATTAGGCGAACTCGATTTACTTCTATGGCGCTCACGATTTAACACGTGACCATGAACTTCTTGGATTGTAGACCACCGATCGAGATTAGGCGAACTCAGTTTACTTTCATGGTGCTCAAATTGAAGGCGTGACCATGAATATAGCTGCTTAGGCAAGATGAGAACGAACTCAGTGAATCATCGTACGGAAGTATCATGTACTAATAATTCACACTACCTCAAGATGCAGGAGCTCGCGGCAGGGTCTGATCCTTGGTGCGGTGCATGGCTTGTCGCAGCATCTGTGGGCGTTATCACATGGGATCAGCAAAGAGATATGCTAGATGCCTAGATGGGAAGACACGCGCGCAGTCGACTGGAAGACATGTCAGGATGTAACAGTGGCCTACATTGTTGAAACTCCGATCCTTGAAAATCTCCATCTTAATAAATACAAACACATGTATACCAGGAAGCGTTAAAAAAACACATGTACCACAGGAAAGGATATCTACCTAGATACTCCACGCATTTGTATTGATGTGTTTTAATCAATAAAGAGCTGAATTCCCTCAAAAAAAATCTATGATGTTGGGGAAAAACCCATGATATTTGGCGTCCACAGTGGACAATGTCGTGCATGGGGTCATAATCCGGGCAGGATCCCTCCCAAACGAGATCTTCTTGGATCGACGGGTCGTGGTCACCAACATCAACGCCCCCATCAGGCGCTATGGTGCCACCTAGTCATCAGAATGGTTGGGAGCTGCGGGCATCTATCACGAAAGTTACAGCCATGCCTACCATCGCGTCAGGAGACCTTGTTGTTTGGAGGTAGAGGAACAAAAGCATGGCAGCTCCGGCAGCACTACCAACAAGGCTGTGACAACCATTGCCAACGAACATAGGAGACGACATGGCGATTGCTGAAAGTCAATTGCACATGGTCACAATTCTGTGCATATCTGTCTTCACGGAGCGACAAATGTAAATACTGGTATGACGATCTCAATGAATTATTTCTGAATAAATTCTGAAAAAAAAAACATGCCAATATTGCTGGCAAAACAAGTACACATGCTTTAAAAACTAAAATGACAAATAAACAACACAAGAAAAGTTACACTGGAGACAACCCGGTTACTTCGACACACTAAAGTGTTCTAGATTTCAAAAAATCGGCGAGATACCGATTTATCATGAATCAGGTGGTAACCGATAAGATTTCAGCATATCGGTCAGTTTATCCCGCCACCGATATTTCGGCCGACTTTCATAATGAGAGCCGATATTTCGCGCGATTTTCACTCTCGTGGCCAATATTTTGGCTGATTGTCAGTGAAATTTTAATGAAATTTGGTATGGCAGTCGATATTTTCGTTTATGATTTTGTAGAATTATGCATTAGATCAAAATTTCAATTGTTATTGATTCAATGCTCGATATTGCTCTTTTGCGTCTACATTCGTATATGCTTAGTAGCGTTAGTTTGGTATCACCTTCCCGTGCCCCCTTCCACATTTTGATTTCATAAAGGAATCAAGGTAATACTTATGTGCAATGCTCTAATATTATTTTTTGCATAACATATTATATAAATTTAGTGTCAAAAATTAGGATTTAGGGCATCTCCAACGGGGCGACGCAAATGGACGCTGAGTCGTCTGGACCAAAAATGCGTCTGGTACCACCTCCAGTGGAGCGACGCATCGTGACCGGGCCGTCCGTAGAGACACAAACCCGGCGCATATTTGCGCCTAGAATGCGTCGCGGCGGACGCTGCGCGGACGCACGAAGTGATCGCTCGCATCTCCACCGGGCACGCCGGGCAGCGAGCCTGTATCAAGGGCATCGCTTCCGCAGTCAGCGCTTCAGGTCTGCGCCGCAGCCTTCGTCATCAATATCGCGACTGACTCTTCTGCGCGCGCACTAGCGGGCGGCGGCTGGGCTTCTGCGCCGCCTTCAATGGCATCGTTTCCTGCGCACGGTCGGCCTTAAAAGTCCACCGGCATCGTTCCTCCATCGCCCACACCTCCACTCCCACCACCACCGCCGCAGCATCATGGGGAAGAAGAACGACTTCGAGACGTCCATCACCGGCACCAAGAATGAGGAGCGTCCGAACAGGGTGCCGCTGCCTGTCAGCGTGGGGAGGCTGATGCACCGGAACTGGACGCCGTGCTAGGCCTGGGGGACGTGCAATGCCTCGCGGCTGGCAGCTCAGCTAACGCCGGGTGCCTGTCCCTCCCGTACCTGCGCGCGAGCCAGATAGGAGCGCCAAGATCCGGCGAAGGAGGCGGTACCTACCGCCGAACCTCCGCGCCAATCCCACCTACGACATCGACTCCGATAGCTGGCGCAGCTATCTCGAGACCGAGAGGGATCCGAGGAGGAGGGAAGGCTTCATGGGCGACAGGGACTTTCCCTTCGACCGTCCACCGGCGCCTCGTCGTCGAAGACAGCAGGCGCCAACACGTGCGCAGTAAGCGTCGACGCCTGCGCAAGACGACCACGACGATGACGATGACGACGACTACAACGAGGCGCTGACGTACCACAACGAGGAGGCCAAGGACAACAGCGACGACTACGTCGCGCGCATCTTCCAGGAATGGCTGATGTCTACGCACGCTTCTATTTCTGTAGACAGTGTTGGGCCTCCAAGAGCAGAGGTTTGTAGAACAGCAGCAAGTTTCCCTTAAGTGAATCACCCAAGGTTTATCGAATTCAGGGAGGTAGAGGTCAAAGATATCCCTCTCAAGCAACCCTGCAATTACGATACAAGAAGTCTCTTGTGTCCCCAACACACCTAATACACTTGTCAGATGTATAGGTGCACTAGTTCGGCGAAGAGATAGTAAGATGCAAGTGATATGGATGAATATGAGTGGTAATAACAATCTGAAATAAATATGGCAGCAAGTAAACATGCAGTAGAACAGTAAATAAACGGTGGTTCGATATTTGGAAACAAGGCCTAGGGATCATACTTTCACTAGTGGACACTCTCAACAATGATCACATAAATAAATAACTTCTCTTCACTTGTGCTACTTTCTCACACTCTCTTGCTGGATAACAAACATCATTCATTGTGTAGGGCTACAAGAGCACCCTCAAGCCGGAGTACACAAGCTCCACAACTTCATAAAGGAATCACACACGATGCGCACACTGTCACCGTCACATCGTGGAGAGTAATTCCGGAGTTCATATTAAAGTAACCTCTAGAGTGCATAGTAATTGTTAACTTCATAATCTACAAGAGATTACAATCATAACCTACGCCAAGTACTACATGATGCACACACTGTCAACATTACATCATGGAGGAGGAATAGACTACTTTAATAACATCACTAGAGTAGCACATAGATTAATAGTGATACAAAGCTCATGATCACATAAAGATCACACCATGGGAGAGAGAGATGAACCACATAGCTACCGGTAGGGCCCTCAGCCTCGGGGGAGAACTACTCCCTCCTTATCATGGGAGACAGCAACGGCGATGAAGATGGCGGTGGTGTCGATGGAGATGACTCCGGGGGCAATTCCCCGTCCCGGCGGCGTGCCGGAACAGAGACTTCTGTCCCCCGAAACGGAGTTTCGCGATGGCGGCGGCGTCCCTGGAGTCTTTCTGGAGTTTCATCAATTGGTATCGGGTTTTTAGGTCACGAGAGATTATATAAGCGAAGAGGCGGAGTCGGAGGGGCCAGGGGGCTCCCTCCCCATAGGCTGGCGCGGCCAGGGGGCCACCCGCGCCGCCATATGGTGTGGGTCCCCTGCTGCCCTTCCTCGTATCCCCTCCGGACTTCTGTAACCTTCCGTGAAATATAAGATCGTGGGCCTTTGTTTCGTCCAATTCCGAGAATGTTGCCCGAACAGCCTTTCTGGAACCAAAAACAACAGAAAACTGGAACTGGCACCTCGGCATCTTGTTAATAGGTTAGTTCCGGAAAATGCATAAAAATATTATAAAGTGTGAGCAAAACATGTAGGTATTGTCATAAAACTAGCATGGAACATCAGAAATTATAGATACGTTGGAGACGTATCAATGGCGGCTGGCCATGGCGGAGGGCCGGAAGTTTGAGTACCCAGACAACATGACGGACGACGAGATCGCGAGGCTCGGCGTCCTCGTCTTGGAGAACGACCGGCCTGTGCAGCCGTCGCTGCCCCTGTACGACACCGGCATCATGCCGCCGGGCCTGTCGGAGGAAGAAGCCCTACGACTGGTGCTACGGGACTCGGCCACGCCATAACCGCCGCCTCCACCTCCGCCGTACAACCCATGGGGGCCCCCACCTCAGGCATGGGCTCCTCCACAAGCCTGGGCTCCTCCACCTCTACCACAGGCCTGGGCGCCTCCACATCCACCTCCGCCACAGGCCTGGGCTCCTCCACCTCCAGCAACGCCGGTGCGCCCGGCGTACGTTCCACCGGTTCCCAACTGGCCGTGGGTGGTACCGGAGCTCGTCGTGATCGACAGAGACAAGGAGAACCAGTAGGTACAGGCGTTTAGGTTTTTTTTCCATGTGTTCAACTATGTAAATTATGTTTTCATGTTATAAAAAATGGAAATTCGAGAAAAAATACGTCATCGCTAGAGCCACCCCGACGCAAACGAACGCGAGGTCGATTTCGACCATTTCGACCGACGCAAACGAACGCGCGCGGACATTTCTGGACACTGAAATGCGTCGAGAAAAATAAGCTGATAAATGGTTGACCGATAAAATAGATTAATTGGCCGATAAGCGATTAATCTTCATTTTAAGGCCGACCAATAAGTTAAGTTTAACGATTTCTTGAACACTGTTCTAGATACATGTCAATCTGCAACAAGTAATACGGATCGGAGAAAGTATTGCACTACTATTAATGCCTGGAGTGACAAACCAACTTCTATATATGGAACTTAAATATGGAATATAATCAGAGTGTCTATCTTCCACCCCTAAAGGAGTACACATGGTTTTTGTAAGCACGCGCTTATGTTGCTACGTTACATAGGCTGGGGTCGATGATCCACCTTTACACCTTCGCCCATATACTGGTGCCATGTCGGATAGCACCAAATAGGCTTAGGCACAGGCCATCTGTTAACAAGTTCGAAGCAAAAATAAGATGTTGAATAAGAGCATATAGACATACATATGAAAGGTGTCAGTGCAGGTGTAATACCTGTTTGGGTTATGATCGTTGGTCAAATCAGCAGTATCAGGCCTGCAGATAGAACAAAATTTCTTTAATCTCAAATGGATTGGCCGATAAACAACGCAAAAGTTCAAAATCATGCACAAAACAAGAGGGGACAAATGGTTCAAGTAAAAGCAAGATCCTTTTACAAAGCTGGCACGAGTTTTAACTTAACCTGAACAACCAAGAGAAACTGACCCAGAATTACTGTTTTTTTTTTCATTCTGAAACCAGGTTGTGATGACTCAAAATTCAGTAGGAACACTAAAAGGATGACAAATGTTTTGTGAAGGCAAATGCATCGCTCCAGCTTGAATGCTGTGGTGCATGAAAACTTAGAAAGCAACTTACAAAACCATATAAAAATCTACATGAATATAGAAATTAGCATTACTTTGCACCAAAACTACGCAAGACTTCAAGCACTTTATCCCTGGGAAGGTACGGAGTTTCTTCCAAGCCGTAGAAGTCCATGCCGATAAAATTCCCATCACCATCAATAAGAGGCCCTCCAATCCCAGCCTAGCACAAAAACAGAAGTAGCAAGTAAAGAAAGATAGTATTTGCAAACATTAATGGATTCAAAATGTACAAATTAATGTAGCATACCTTTGTGATTTTACAAGTGGACAACTTAAGGTCTTTGCAATCGAGTTCACTTGGCTTGTCAATCAAAGTCCCACCTGTGGCTATTAATTTGCCTGATTCGTAGACACGACCAACAGCTGCTACTTTCGCATGAGGTTCAATTTGCAACTGATCATATATTTTCGCTGTCTGAGTACAGCGAGAACCCACGATGGTAATGACCGCAATGTTGTAACATAAATTCTTATGTTCCAATGTGCCCGTGGCATGTTCATTATCTGGAAGGCGCACTTCAATCTGCTACGATAAAGCTAGTGAGATTAGCGGGATGTGTCTAAACCAGTAAATTACAGGGTTAACTATTATTAGCAGTACTGACCTTCAAGTTGTCTTCAACCTTAGCTTCATCGTCAGAATTTCTAACCAAACTCGCTGAAGTAAGAACTCTTGTGGTGAACTCACTGCAGCCAATAATTATGCCTGTACAAGCAAAAACCCTTTTATCTCCTACAAAAGACGAATCCAGATCACTGTAGTTAGGCATGGAACATGAAAAAAAAATTAAAGGTCCAAAGTGATGAGTTTATTATATACTCAGTACCACAGAATGAAGCAAGAGCAACAACACACTGAGACATGCCCGAAGCAACTTCTTCTGTGAGTTTACTCCAGACATCTTCACCAAATTCTTCTTCAAAATTACAAAGCAGGCGCATGCCACCTGGTTGCAGAATCAAATTACAGCAGTTAAGGCAGTGCTGGATATATGGTAAAATGCATCGTCAGTCCTGAAAGTATGTGGTGTATGTCAACTGGGTCCTAATCATCAGTAAGTGGTTCACCACAGGTCCTGTCCAGTTCTGACTTGCCCGCATGGCTCATTGACTAGTGCCATGCAGGCAATATTTTGCAACCCTCCCCTAATTAATTCGGTATTTCAATCTCTTGGTCCCAATCTCACCCGATGCTACTGACTCTTCCTCTGAACTACACCTGGCGAGATGGAAGGACGGATAGAGCAATGCCATGCCTTGTCCCAAACGACGCCACCCTCAGAAGGCTCTCTAAGCGCTCGTCGATGCAAACCCAGGCCAAGGCCAATGCCCTCTACGAGAAGCACGGCGTCCAGACAGAGTTCGCCACATGCCTAGACGGAAATCGAGCACCTTGTCTCCTTCACTTATGGATCCAGCCCACAGCTCCTATCAAGCTCGGCTGCCGAACTGTGGCACCACTCTCACCCACTCATCAGCCCGCTTTCCCCTGCACCTCCCCCTGTCCCACCGAGCTTCCAAACGGGCTTTCGCTTCCGGAACGAATACTACAGGGAGGATGGCCGACAGAGCTGCTCACAAGCTACACGGGATCAACATGACAGCCTCTAAGTTCTTCGTTGATGGATCATCTTGGGCGCGATGTTGTCTCGGTTCATGCAAAGCATATGGATCAGTCTCGACCACCAAATTTTAGTGAAATCATTGTGATCAGAGTTTGTTTTGTGTGTGCAGATGGTGAAAGAAGGGAAGCGCGAAGAGCCACCAGTACGAGAATCATGGTGAGGGACGAGGCCGAGTGATACATGATGCCCAACATGGCACCTGATCAAATTCTCCCGTTCAATGGGTACCAACTGTGCTAATTCTCCCGTTCAATGGGCAGCCCATGGTGCAGGAGAAGAGCGTGCCATCAGAGCATCCCCACTCGTTTGGGCTCCCCACGCCCAAATCCGGCGAAATTTAGCGCCGGATGGATGTAGTTTTTGGCCTGGGGAGGCCCATTTTTCCAGCCGCGAGCCCATGGACGCGCACCCACCGCGTGCATAGCGACGGCGCAGTCACCGGGAAGGGCAATCGTCGGAGTTCCCTCGCCGCATTGAACCGTCGCGAAGTGGACTGGAGAGCCGAAACGACTCGTCGGGAACGGTCGAAGTGGCCTCGATGCGAGAACCGCCGTAATGGAGCACGAACTCCGCGGAAGAGCAACCGGCGCTCTCTTTCGTCGAGAGACCTACATAAACGGTTTTCGACGGGCTGAGCCATTCATCTGTTCTCTCGTCACCATCCTCCGTCAACCATGAGCGATATCTCTTGGCCATCGGACACCGACGGCGAGGGAAGCCGCCCGGATGGCGCCATTGGTGGGATCCAGCTGCATCGTCCGAGCAGCGACGATTCCCCCCGCCGGCCAGCGAGGACGAGTGGGACGACGAGGAGGAGGACGAAGAGGCCGTGGAGCAGAGCCGAGGAGCAGGCCGAGGAAGAGGCCGAGGAAGAGGAGGAGGAGCAGGAGCAGGAGGAGGAGCAGGAGGAGGAGGACGAAGAGGCTGATGAGGACGACGACGAGGAGGACTCAACTTCCTCCGACGAGGAGGTGACGAGCCGGAAGCGTCGCCGCGACGACGATGAGGCGGGGCCTTCTAAGAAGAAGAAGAAGTAGTTTAGTTTTAAAGTTTTTATATGTAATTTCTATGTTTATTCGAATTATATTCGAAATATATATATAATCTATCTATGTTGCACCACTTGAGAGTTCAAAGCTTTCGTTCGACGAGGGTATTGCCGTAGATCGGGAAGACGAGGGTTTTGCCGTAGATCGGGAAGACGAGGGTTTTGCCGTAGATCGGAGGCCATTGTCGCCGACAAGTTGGGGCCACGCCCGCTTTTCACTCGTCCGGAGTCCCCGAGCGCTCCCCGGGGGGCCGGGGATGGCGTGGGATCGCCGGATGGATTTAGGCCCAAATCCGGACGAAAACGAGGAACCGGGGGCGCGACTGGGCCGAATTACGCCGTCCGGATGGAAAAAACGCTCGCCGGGGGCTGTTCGGGGGGACGAGTGGAGATGCTCTCATACCCAGAGCGCTGGTGGAGATCATTGCTAAGGACAACACCGTCAGGTCAAACGTGCTGGACACAGACCTCACACAGTTCCTGGAGTCGCTGGCTGCTGCGCAGTAGCAGCTCGTGGCTGCCACACGCGCATCAGAGAGTGAGTCCATGCACTGCGTGGACGTCCTTTTTGAGAACGCCGCATTGCATGCGTTCAAGTCCAAATGACACGGTGGAGGACAAGGAGGGGTTGCTGTTCTTTATGCTGACGGGGTACAGTGAGAGATTGCGGTGGGAATTGCTGTTCTAAGAGAGGGCCAAGGGCAACAACATTAAAGAGAGGAATTTACAGGGACTTTTTTGCAAAATAATGTCTACGTGGCATCAGTCAACATTAATAGGAGGGGCAGGTCAGATCTAGGTAGGACCTGCAGTGAACCAGGTATTCACAATTAGGACCCCAATGTGCATTTTACTTCTAGGTATACAGAGTATACAGTAGTGAACAAAAAAGTGTGCGGCAAACTAGAGTAATCAGCACAAGAAAAAGAGCAACTCACAATCGTTGAGAACTGGGAAGGGATAACCTCTGGACCTTATCATATTCCTAGCAGCCTCCTTAGATACTGGTGCAGCAAGGTGTAGTGATTGATCACCCAAATATATGCATAACTAATAGCAATCAGGAAACTGAGAGCAGGAACTTACTGTCATCACCAGATGGCCAACTAGGACCAGGGAATAAACGTCTGAAACGGTCTCCAGGTGCTGGTGCCACAATGTAAAGCAATTAATAAACAATGTATTGCCAATGATATAGAAGTAACATTATAAGTGGTATGTCCAACCTGATAGGCCTTCTGGATCACAGTAACGACATATGGACTGTTTCTTCTCCATCCTTGAGCTGCCTACAGTAGCAAAGACAAGACAGAGGAGTAAGCAGAATTCAAAACACTAGGAAGTGTGGTGCAGTACAGGATATGGTTATATTCGTATATTACATATCCATTTATTTGGTATTAATAACAAACTAACACAGACCAGCACAACCGCTAAACTTGTTAAATCTGCACCACTGGCAAAGAAACTACAAGTGTCAGTTGTAATTTTACCGTTATGGTGATAAATTTTCAGATAGTTCACAATTTAGCAGTACTTCAGGAGTGAGTGTGCTCTTCTCACCTTCTAAACAGGACATATCAGACGGGGACCCTTTTTTCAACTTGAATGCTTTTCCTTTCAGTACATGGTTTTTCATGGGGAGCTCCCACCACGAGACGAGTCTACGCCTATTATCAGCTGATCTAGCCCTCCTGCAGAATTTGGTAAACTCACAAGAGTAAATCCAGAAAGTGTAGACCATGTATGATATCTGTGTATAGATACAGAACTGTGCAAACTGAAATGATAAACAGGAACTATGATGGCAAAAGGAGGGATTGTTAAATGCGTTCAGCTGTGTAAGGAAAATCATAGCATGACATCACAAAAAGGCACAATGAAATTAAAATTTGCATTATTACAAATTTCCTCAGCATGTGTAAGGCAACTTGAGACTATGTAGCTCATAAGTGCAGGGAGTACGGAGGACATACTTCTCGTCGCATGCTTTCTGAAACCCAGCCAGAAATTCAAGCATTGTGCTGCTTGGTACAAAAGTAGTCCCTTCTTTACCATAACAGTTCAACCCAACAACGTTCCCAAGAAAATCAAGGAGGACTCCTCCAGCTGCAGCCTAGAAAAGGAACAAAGTGGTGCTCAGTTAAGCGGAAAAAATTAGGGATGTTGAACACGGTTCGCAAAACTGAAGAAGGAAAGCAGAAAAAAAACTTCGGTGCATTTAATGGTAAACTATTACTCATAGCAATTATTTATTTCACCATGTATAGAAGTAGAAGAGAAATCAACAGTGCACCATAGAAATTTCACAAGTTGAGATCACAACCTCTTCGCAATGAGCACCCATTGGATAGCCATCCAACATCCCAGTGGTGGCCATTAGGTTTCCTGAGCTGAAGCAGCGCCAAACAACAGCCACTTGACTGTGAGACTCAAGCTGCTGCTGCTGATAATCTAGACATGCTGCACGAACACAAGCACCTTCTAGCAAGACACGGACAACAGCAAGATTAAGCGTTGAGTTGTGGGATAACAAAATTCCATTGACAACCTGATTGTTCGGAAGGCGCACTTTAGGCTGCAATGATGAATCAAGATAACACATATAATAGCGATCAGCTAAATGATTACCACTAAACTGAAATAGGCAAGCAATAGATAATACGGAAAATTTGGCAATACCGACCGTTATGTCGTAATTGATAGTTCTATCATCATGTCTAGATCTAAACAAGCTTAATGAAGCCAGAAGATATGCCCTAGATTTAGTGTGATCAACAACTATGCCTGTGCATGCAGGATGTATGGAACCCCCTGCACAAGAAGTTAATTTTCAATCACAAAGACACAAAGTGTATGCCGAGTGATTAGATTGTGTGTATAAGTAAGTACCTTCATCAAATGAAGTAAGGGATACAATACTTTCGGCCCAGTTAGAGGCCGCATGGTTACTGAGTATGCTCCAGCCTAATTGACCAGAATCACTTGAGCTGCCAAATTCCTCTTGTTCACAAGGGTTTGCAGGTTGCAGATCTCCTAGCACTGTTCAAGACAAATGTGAGTGCTACAAATTGTGCAGGAAAGGAAGAAGTGGCGAAAATAATGGATCACCTCCATTTATTGTGCGAAATTTCCTTTTTCTATTCGAGCATATTGTGGAGACACCTCTCTCAGACAGCATCTTCGGAACCTATAGAGGGGGCAAGGAGGGAAATCCGCATATATTAAGCTGAAAAACAGCGGAGTTTGCAATTAGACAGGAATAAACAGAGTCGAAGCACGACCCGAGGCAGGAGGAAAATCAGAAGATATAAACAGCACATGCATACAAGGCAGGAGCGCATACTCAATCTAGATATGTTATTATGGTGCTATTCTACAGCTGATTTGAGATCCAATCGTTGGATACGGAACTAGGGTTACCCGCCAAAAAACAAATCTAGGGTTACGACGCGCAACGGGAATCACGAAGAGCATGTACATGTTCGAATCCATCGGAAGATCCATACCTGATGAAGGCCTAAGAAAGGGAGGCGGTTGCGGTTGACGACGGCGCGAGACGCGAAGGGCGTGCGCGACTATGGGCCGGCCCATCCGAGTCAAGCGCGTAAGGTTAAAAATTGAACTAAACAACCTGCAGCAGGGGTATCGATCCTGGGTGTCCAACGTGGGACAGAGCTATTCTGAACAAGACAATTCAATTTACCCGCCTAAACTCATCTTAAAGTTTAGATTACAACCATCAATTTACTTTGGTTCAATCTTCAACTTTGAATTCTATAAACCGTTTGAAGTTGGACCTTCTACCCTTTTTTGACATGTTTTCAACCGGTTTTTCTCGCTAGTTAGCGGGTTTTCTTCCTATATACTGTGACAACTCATCAACATACAACATACACGGTACACCAAAATCCAGCTTAATACAATGCAAGGGATTATTCTGAACCGTTTGTAGAATTCAGGGTTGAAAGTTGAACCAAAATAAAGTTGAGGGTTGTAAGCTGAACTTAAAGACAAGTTTATGGGGTAAATTGGACTTCTCTCATTCTGAACTGTAGCACTAGGTCCATCGTAATATCAGATGTCCATTTAACCTCTTCCCAGAGTGACTTTGATCTTTCACCATGATCCCTGCCATTCCTCTCTAACCACACAACCCATCGTCCACATAAAATAATAGCCGCCACATTAGCATCCACATGTGTGCTATTGATACGTTGCAATCGTATATATAATTTTTGATGCTTCATGCTTATTTTACACCAATTTCTATATGTTTTGTTTACGCTTTGTTGCACTTTTATACATTTTACGGAACTAACCTATTGACAACATGCCACAGTGCCAGTTTCATGTTTTCAGTTGTTTTGTATTTCAGAAAATTTATACAGAAAATATTATCGAAATTGGACGAAACAAAAGCCGGAGTTCCTATTTTACTGTAATGAAGATGGAGTCCGGAGGAGAGATGAAGTGGTGCCACGAGGCGACCACACCAGTCCATGGCGCGGCCAGGGGGTGGCCCGCGCCATGGGGTGGTGTGGGCCCCCCCAGGCACCCACCGACCTCGCCCTTCCGCCTATTTATTCACGATCTCGGGAAAAAACTAAATACTCGAGCCTCCATCTACAGAAAGTTCCGTCGCGGCCGCCATCACCGACTCTAGCTTAGGAGGATTCTGAAGCTCCCCGGCACCATGCCGGAGAGGGAGATCATCACCGGAGGCCTCTACATCGCCATGCAACAGCGCCATCTTGTTGCCCGCCTAAAGGTGTTTGTCTCCCTTCGGCCGCCATCTGTGCTCCTGACCATGAACTCGCAACCGCTGGGCTCCTGGTCTCAGATCGTGGGTTGGGGCAGAGGCCTTGATGAATTCGCGCCTAAGCAGGTGTGGGGCATCCATGGTGACGGCGATCTTGGAGCCGTCGGTCTCTTCTGCCTCTGCAGCTCCCTCCACACCGGGCGAGGCGCGGTGCGGCTGGTGCGGAGCCGCGCCATGGTGGCTGCTGGACACGATCGGGGAATTGATAGATAGATGAGGAAGTTTCGTTTTTTTAACCGTTATTTTCACTTAACAATGGAATTGGTGGGTAAATTAGTGTTCGGTGGGAGGGCAAAACCGTATAAAGTGAGCCCCTTTTTTTCTTTATTATTAAGTATAGATAACAATCTGAAATAAATATGGCAGCAAGTAAACATGCAGTAAAACATTAAATAAATGGAGATTCGATGTTTGGAAACAAGGCCTAGGGATCATACATTCACTAGTGGACACTCTCAACAATGTTATCATAAAGGAATATAAATATAAAAACTTTACTATGCTATTCTGAACTACTCCCTGGTTGGATAACAAACACTAATTCACCGCGTAGGGCTGCAAAAGCAAACTTAAAGATGTATTCCCAAGTACTAATGAATACCCCACGCTGTCACTTTGAGCATTCATAGGAGGTACTAATGCACCACAATTTTATAGAGACATCCAACTCAAATCATAATTCAGTGAACAAGTATTCTTTGAAATATAGCCTAAGAGACCCAAACGTTGCAAACACTGTCACCTTAACACATGTGGGACAAGGAATCTCCGGAGATCACATAAGTAAAATCCACTTGAATAGCATAACGACATCTAGATTACAAAGCTCATGATCACATAAAGATCACACCATGAGAGAGAGAGAGATAAACCACATAGCTACCAGTAGAGCCCTCAACCCCGAGGGAGAACTACTCCCTCCTCATCATGGGAGTCAGCAACGGTGATGGAGATGGTGGTGGAGTCAATGGAGATGGCTCCGGGGGCAATTCCCCATCCCGACAGGGTGCCGGAACAGAGACTTATGTCCCTCGGATCTTTCTGCAACGGCGGTGGAGCTATGGAACTTTTCGTGGGTGGAGGCTGATTGATTTAGGGTTTTTGTGTCGGGAGCTTTATATAGGTGGAATGGCGAGGTCGGTGGCGGCCTGGTGGCCCCATACCACCCCTAGGCACCGGCCAGGGCCAGGCCGCACCTAGGCATGGTCTGGCCATCCTGTGGCCCCCCTTCGTCTCTCCTCCGGACTTCATCTTCGTTACGGAAAATAAGATCTTCGGCTTTTGTTTCGTCCAATTCCAAGAATATTTCCTGTACAACTTTTTTGAAATACAAAATAGCAGAAAACAGGGACTGGCACTGTGGCATCTTGTCAATAGGTTAGTGCCGAAAAATGGATAAAAGTGCAACAAAGTTTAAGCAAAACATATATGAATTGGTGTAAAACAAGCATGGAGCATCAATAATTATAGATATGTTTACGACGTATCACTTATCGACTGTCATAGAGGAGAGTAGAAGCGCTTGCTGAAGTGAGACAGCTATTGAGCATCGAATTGGATTTGAAAATTCAATCTAATACTCAATTAGCGGGTCTTCTTCGGGAAGAAGAGTTGAAATGGTACCAGCGTTCAAAATCCCAATTCATTCTAGAAGGAGATTCAAATACGAGATATTTTCATGGGACTGCTAATGGCCGTCACAGAAAAAAGTGTATTCATTCTCTAGTACAAGATGAGGGTCTAATTGAAGGCCATGAGCAACTCAAATCCTATATTACTAATAACTACTATATTAAAGGGTAACCAACATCTTTTTTATAAGAATTTTGAGCCTAAGTGAGGATTAAGCCAGCAGTGACACGTGTTGTGTTGATGGGTTTGATTCGTCTTCATTTTTTCTGTGTGTACTTCCGGTGCTTTGTAATATTTTCGAGTGGGTCAAAATCTTGGCGGTGACATGCGTATGTTCATTTGCTGATGTGTTTTCTAGGTGCATCAATACTGTGGGTGTAGCTGCGATGTCAGGTGGACCAGTTGATTTTCTTGGTTTCCATACCACCGCTTTGACCAGATTTTCGTTTTGCCATACGGCCCTACCTGATACTCATCTCCTCCTCTTCTCCTAATGTCTCTTCCTACCCATCATCTTTCTACCAATCCCCCATGCTGATGAGCTTCCACAGCGGCTCCGCCGTGTTGGAGCTGCTTGCCACCACCCGAACGGGGGCCGAGCCCGCGCCGGAGATGCACGGCCGCCGCGCCCGTGCCGGAGATGTCGGCCGCCGCTAGCTGTGTTGCTTTACCCGTGGTCGCCGCAGGTGCCTCCACGGCGAAGGCGATGACGCCCCATCCCCTTCCCGCGTCATCCAACCTCTCCCCTATGCCTTCCTCTCTCCCAAGATGTTGATCTGAAAAAAAAAACGATGTGGGGGCTCTCTCGCTCCGGCAAAGAAGAATTAGATGGCGGCGCCGCGTGCTGCCAAGCCAAGGCTTGCCGGGGTACCGGCGCAGGCGCAACATGGGTCACTTGGCACTTGCGCTGGTGGGTCATGGCGGTGCTACGCCGCCCTTCGTCCGACGGTCCCTCTACGGGATGCAGCTTCCCACGTCCACGCGTGTAGTCCCGTGGGGCCAATTTGGTTCAGGGTGCTGCAGCGGCTTGCTGCCCTGCCGGAGTCCCTTTCCTCCAGCGGCACTCTCCCGTTGCCCCAGGAGGAGCACGGGTCATTCGATCCTGCTTCTCAGTTCTCACCACCAAAAAATTCAGGCTGTAGTTGCATCGTACCATCTTCGCCCGAAGGAAAGACGGGCCGGCGGATTCAGGCTCACATGAGTCATACCTACTGCAAGATCCACCTCCGTCGCGTGCGTGAGTTTCCCATCTATTCTCTTTCCCTGGCCCTCTACTACGATGGAACAAAGAGCTCACATTTGTGCATTCCTTCTGTTCTTTTTATTACGTCTCATATCCTCTAGATACATTTCTAGGTGATGATTATCTAGAGGACCATGTAAGCTGGAATCCTGAGATGTCCACGATGTACTTGTGATTACTTTCTACAAAGTGGTCTACAAGTTATTAGAGAAAAAATGAAGTGAATTGAGAATACTTTTCCTCTCCCTTACAGATGTACCAACAGGTATGCTTATTTGCAAATCTTTGGAGCAATATGCTTATTTACTTTTGGTTATTTGGCAGCAACTAAAATACATATCATTTATCTTTGATGAATATATTGGTTAGGCCTTCTTGAGTTTATTGCATATCTGCTAAAAAAATAGTTTATCACATCATCAATCTCATGCAAACAACAAAGAAGCTGCAAGCTCTTAGTGTCGTCAGAGTCAGATGTAGTATTAGTTTGGCTCTATCTGTCCCGAAGAATTGAACAACGACCAGACTATCAACCATGGATTGCCGCTGATTGATATTTTGTGCATCTCACTGTCAAGCATATGGATAGGTAAAAAAGAAGGCATTGTCTCTTCATACAATGTGTTCAAGCTCGCAAAATTTTATCTTCCGGCCAGGGCACATATGCTCATCTCGCTGTGTCATCGTATTTGCATGTTGCATGCATGTGTATCACAGACTAAGCCCCAAGACATTGGTTGATTTATGATATTATTTCTTTTAACAATTGATTTGGTTGCGGCACTGGCTTCAACGAGGACGAGAAACACCCTGGACTGCATTCATCCTTCGAGGGCAACAATGGAGTTTGCAAAATGCATCTTTTCACTGCCCAGTTCTATCTTCTATACTTCATTTCTCCCCGCGTCCATCTACATGCAAGCTGCTCACGATGTGTTTGAGGTAATGTGTTGGAGAGCACATATGGTACTGTTATTTGTTTTGACTAGACTGTGGAAACTTATGACTGAAAACAGAAAAAATAGCAGTATGGAAAATCCCACAACATTTTCTCCCAATACAATGTTAAAGGCCATGAAATAGAATACAGTGCATTATACGTATTTCTTCACTAATTAAGTAGCAGTAGCAGATTTAGTCAACAGAGTGTTTTCCTAGAAAATGATATATGCATTTTTGTTTATCACAACTGATTCTTATAGTGTATAACGTTGCACGTATAGTAAGAGTTGCTTCAGTTTATACATCTTATTATAATGTATAAGATCAGCATTTTTCTCCTAAGGGGGTTTATATGAGTTCAGATTTTTACAGAGTTATCTATTCATGGCATGTAAGTTGCGCTCCCTCATACATTTTCAGAGTACTTTGATAGTAGATATGAATGCCTTAGTTCAATTTATGCTTAGGTAGAAAGAGATGTCATGTACTGTTTCATGCTATTTAAATTATTTATGATGAAGGCGCCAAATAAGAAATAGCCTAAAGAATTAATATATAGTAATGAGTAATCTGGGAATGATAAAACCAAGAGTGCTGTAAAAACTATCCTAAGGTCGATATTGATCCATCGGACACACTCTTTTTTAAGTCAACAGTTAACTAGATATTTTGGAATTTATATCATATTGATTGCCTTATGTAATGCATTTATGGAGCAGAACTACTGCACTTTCAGATCTACTGTATCACATGCATCATCACTGTTTAAATCTTGAATAAAATAGGTTCTTATTTATGGATACTCTTATGGTATATGTGACCAGAATGATAAATAAGAGTGTTTTCAGCTTTCAGCCTAGATACTTCCGTTGATGCATTGTGGTTTCTTTCATCTTGATGCATTTAATTTGCAAGTCAGTGTCCTGCACTTGAACAACACCGGGAGTAACAACAAAGGACAACGTGGAGGGATTTGTATCAGTGCATTACTGAAAATCACAGTACCGTGGTGATATGCACTGTTTGAGTTCTCTACTTCTTGGTGGTGTCAGCTGGAATCTGGATGACAAAAGAAGCATATGTAACAAGCCTACAATGTGTGTGTCATGTTGTAGGCCAGATTAGTTAACTACTATGTCGTACAAAGGATGAGCATACTTTCGGTGAATAAGTTCGACAACTTGCCCATAAATCTGCCAATAAAATTTATGTATCTGCTCTATAAGTTCATCAGTGTCAGCGATAGCATCATGCTTTTAGTATCCAGTCATAAACTTCAGAATCTATTTATTTATATGTTTTTAGCCTACTCTGATTAGTTAGAACCATTTTCCATATACAGTTCTAATATGATATACGTGCCTGAATGGATTCTCTTTGATGTATCATGGAAAGTAATCGACATGTTATCATTTCCCACCAGAATTATATTTATGTGTTCTGCACTGGTTATAGCTGTTTAAATGAATTTGCTTTGCTCTAGAGAATATATTTCGTGTGAGGTGTTGTTGGGCCTGTAGGTTCAAGGTAAAATCTAGAACTGCCAATGATTGGTTCCTGTGGGGCCTCCATGTTCTTATTCCTATATCTGTTATGTGTTTTGGTTGACTAATATGGCTTTTCCCCAAGCTGTTTCCCACTGACACTCTGTAATTTGCTAGCTCGGAAATTAGTTACACAATGAGGAGATAGGTTATTGGTCGATAGAGCCATGATGTGACCAGCGATTTCCTGGTGAGTTTGATCGTACACCTGGGTGTATTTTCTCAAATATCTGATAATTCAGTACTATATTTGAAAGACACTGCTATAATGGCATGAATGTCAATCTGTGGATGATTTGATCACCTGATGTTTTATTATTTTGTACTTCTTACGTGACAAGTTAACCTTCTACTTATTCACCTTAATTATTTATTGGATGTCTCAACTTAACGTTTGTAATTATCTATTGTTCTATATATGACCGTGTGAGTACTATTTTAGTTTTGTGGGGATATGTTTTATGAAGCATTCGACTGTGCATGGTCGCCAGATATATATTATAATGTTCAATGCATTTCTAATAATGTAGCTTCTCACTGTGTAATTTCCAATGAGTTTTCTACTTTGATATTTAATTCTGAGCTTGAGATTTCTCGGGGTAAGGGCACATACAAACTAGAGTGAATACGCTTTCAATCATTTGATTTTGAGCTTGAGGTTTCTTGGTAATTAAGGGCACACATACAAACCCGACTGGATTGGTCTAGGTTAAATCAATGTCCCGTACTTGTACATCATAGGGAGTAACAGTATGTCACAAAATAGAGGGAGTGGTATCGGTACATTTATCTGAAAATGAGAGTACTATTATTGATTGTGTTGTTTGAGTACCCCACTTTGTGCTGTGATCTGAATCTAGATGGCAAAATCAGTGTGTGTAAGATTTGTGACTGTCACCAGTCACCACCAGAGAATGTGAGTAGTAAGTAGTGCATGATCGATTGCATGTCAACTATTTGATTTGTTAGTTCTTCTTGCAGCCTAGAATGTTTTTTCTTAGTTGGGCTATATTCGGATCAAGGAGAACAAATATAGCAGATGCAACACAACATGTATATGCACATCTTCTAACATTATTTATGTTCTTCTTCTTTGTTTGGTCTTTCTTCTGGTCCACCAATCAAAAAAAGGTTGGGTATCCTGCTGGATTTGTACTGCTGATCAAATAGGATGGCTGTCCGTTCGGCATCCTCATCTCTATGATGAAATACTCCGCATGTATAACATGGACAATTAATTATTTCAGTTCATCAAAGAATCAAAAGGAATACTTAAGTAGTTATATTTCTAATTAAAATAACCATATTTGACCAGATGTTCTTAAAGTGTGCTACTGTAGTTCATAGTTAAGTAATTTTCTGGAGCATAAACATTCTTTATCGTTTATCGCCTCTTGATACTATGAGTTAACAAGTCAATTTTCACTGGGTATTGTGGGATTAAATTTTCATGCATAGTTTGAAGAATGAGGTATTTGATGAACTTGACCTTTTTCTACAACATGAACAGGTTGAGAAAATGTCGCATAAAGGGGAATTGGATGTTCATCCATACTTCAATCTTGGTTGTAATGAACGTGTATATATATTACAAGAAAGTACCCAGCGGTTGATGTAGATTAAAAGGAAGGGTGCTCCGTTATATGTTCAAAACTTGGAGTTGGAGAAGCGAAGGGCTTGATACTGGCATTCACATAATTTTCATGCTTTCAAGTTGCAAGAATTTGTCTGTCCAAGACATAGTGCATTGCAGAGGGAAAAGTTGTTTTAGGGTTGATAAATGCTATGACCCATTTTTTTTGTTATGTGTTTCACTCGCTTAAAGTGCATTGCTACAAATCTTTGTCAATTCATACTCTTGACCTATAGGAGTTTGTGACTGATTCAGTTCACATGATACTAAAATAAATGAACTATTCACTTTATTCGTGATCTGTTTTGACTGGCCTGCTTTGTCTTAAATTATTGACATTGTGTATTATTTTATTTATTCACTTTTTCCTCTAATCATTAATGTAGATGTTGTGGCTCTGAAAAGGAGACTCCAACCTGTCGTTAGGCATATGCAGTTGATGATAGGATATTTCGAGTCTTATTTGGCGTTTTTCTATTCAAAATGCCAATGAGCTTATAGGATATTTTGTAGAGTTTGAATGAACCTTGAAATTTCCATTATAAGTTGTTTATGTGCCTTTTGGAAATCGTACGGTCAGTTCATTATCATGCAGGTTGGCACTCCTCTTGGAGCACAATTAGATGAAAATTGGTATTAAAACAGGAGCTTCATATTTGGTGATTTTATCCGAGAATCAATCTTCATTTTGGAAGTGGCTCCTTGACGTTATTTTCTACATAGTATCTCTGATGTAACACATAACCTAGAATTTAGAGTGTTTAAGTAGTTGTGGATTTAAAAAAATCATGTCTGAAAATTGAACTTTCGTCTGTTTTTTGTGGTACCATGAACTTCTTATTCGCCTTTCTATCACTTGCCAGTTGTTTCTTCCTAATTATTCCAAGTATATTGCCTATGAATCCTTGGGTCTTAATCTGCTATAGAATAGTCCCCTCACTTGAGAGTACAGCTGACTGTGAGGCCATAATAACTGTATCCACTCAATTTTGGTTTAGGCCTTATGATGATCTGGATGTGTAGTACGTCTTGGCATAATAACCGTATGCACTCAATTTTGTCAGATTCCTTATGATGATCTGGATGTCTACATCTTGGCATAGTTCTCTTCGGCATTTCTGTACCATATCTAAGTGACCAAATGAAGAATTTTTCGTCTTTATGTTGCATCACACCACTATGGAACCAAGTTGTGTGCAAGAGAGCAGTTATTTAGAAAAAGATAACTACATGATGATATGATTATCAGAAAAACCTAACACCGATTCTAAGAATTGGGGAGGCTTCTCATTGCTGTGTTAGATGGCTCAATTATTTAGAGTATTGTTTGCAGGTTAAACTGATAGACGAATACACAAACTTTATCATTTGTTTCACTAATGTTGGGCTCGACCAATATCAGTTCGAGTAGTTAAAAATTATTAGATTTACACTTTTCTTCATGTGTTCCAATTGATGCTCTATATTTCTCTCTGAACATCTCAAGTCAGGGAAGGCCAAATGATGCCTAAGGAGGTGATGCAGTAATGCTCTATGTGCAAGTCGAGAAAGTAACACCAATTGTCAATTATGGATGTTCCTGCTCCATGCTGTATCAATTTTATTTGTCTGTACGTAGTTCTTTGTCAATGACATGTATCCGTTTTTCTATTCTTAGGGTTTGAGTAGCAGAGATAACGGTGAAAAAGAAGTACAACATATATTTCCCCTTATGTAGAGCACCAATTGGCAATTATTTTATATATCAATGTATGTACAACATATATCTTTCTTATTTCCCCTTATGTAGAGCACCCTTAGGCGAGGATATAATCATGTTCTCCCTAATTTTGATAGAAGTAATGAATTAAGGAGGATAAAATTTTCTTGTTTCCCCTTATGTAGAGCACCCTTGGGTGAGGATATAATTATGGAATGCTTACTTTTATAGAAGTAATGAATTATGAAGGATAAATTTTAAATACCCATTTGCCGTTGTCACTACCAAAGGAATTATCTCCTTTGTCCATGGGATAGTCGGTTTTCATTCCTTTGGGATCAACTCTGTGGATGAGCCTGTCATTGTCATGTTTATGGTTGTGGGCATGATAGTTTATCGATTCTAAGGTAAACCAACATCTCACTAATCTATAATAATACTATTTGTTAGTTTCACGTTGGAGCCACCAGATCTGCGCGGCGTGCCGCCGCGCCTTACCCTGGCTAGTTATTATAAGGGTCTATTTGGTCCGCCAAATGAGAGTTCCTTCTCTCTGGATGAGTCCCAAATAGCAGATATACCCCAACTGTCTCAGAAGGAGAATGCTGTTTTAACGGCTCCTTACACATAGGGGGAAGTTAATAAGGCTATTTTTCAAATGGAACATAACAAAGCCCAGGATCCAGATGGTTTCCACGCTGAATTTACCAGACTTTTTGGGATACCATTAAACACGACCTTCTAGAAATGTTCAGTGTTTACACGCTGGACAAATAGAATTATTCCGTCTAAATTTTGGTAAAGAGGGAGAAAGATCCAACAATATAGAACCATTTGCCACTTAAATGTAAGTTTCAAGATATTCACGAAAGTGGCCACCATTATATTGAATAAAGTGGCTGATCATGTGGTCAGACCAACGCAAACCGCTTCATGCAAGGACGCAATATCCTAGATGGAGTTGTGGTTCTACATGAGGCGGTTCATGAACCGCATACCAAAAAGATGAATGGGGTAATATTAAAACTTGATTTCGACAAAGCTTATGACAAAGTCAATTGGTCTTTTCTCCATCAGACACTCATGATGAAAGGCTTTTCACCGGAGTGGAGAGCGTTGATCAATAATTTTGTGTATGGAGGAAGTGTAGACATTCGTGTCAATGATGATACGGGGCGCTTCTTCTAGACACGAAAAGGTTTACACCAAGGTGATCCTCTATCACCACTTTTATTCAGCATTGTTGCGGATATGCTCGCTATCTTGATCGAACGAGCTAAATATGATGGTCAAATGGAAGGAGTGATCCCACATCTAGGGGTTTATCAATCCTTCAATATGTTGACGATACAATTTTATTTATGGAATACGATCTCGATAAAGCTTGAAATTTAAAGCTAATTTTGGCAGCTTATGAGCATTTATCATGACTCAAAATAAACTTCCATAAAAGCGAATTATTTTGTTTTAGCGACGCTCAGAACTCAGTTGCCAAATATTCGGAACTATTTGGCTATGGGTAAGGCCAGTTTCCTATCAACTATCTAGGTATCCCGATTCATTATCGGAGATTAACGATGGCTGAGTGGAAACTAGTCGAGCAAAGACTTCAGAAGAGACTTAGTAGTTGGAAATGTAAAATGCTATCCCTTGGACCAAGACTGGTTGTCATTAATGCAGTTCTCACCAATATGGTATTGTATATGATATCCTTCTACATTTTGCCAAAAGGTGTATTACACAAGCTCGATTATTATAGATCGAGGTTTTTTTGGCAAGGGGATAGTGATAAAAAGAAATATCGACTAGTCAAGTGGTCTGTCGTATGCCGACCTAAAGATATGGGTGGGCTAGGAGTTCACGACCTTGAAGTCAAGAACTTAGCTTTATTAGGTAAGTGGCTTTATAAGCTACTAACCGAAGATGGCTTATGGTAGACCATGGTTAGAAGAAAGTACATCGGCGACAAAGCATTATCCCAGATCTGTTGGAAATTAGGAGACTCGCATTTTTGGGCTGGCCTAATGGCAACGAAGAATTTTTTCTTCAAAAATGGTACTTTCAATATTAAGGATGGATCGCACTTGTTGGGTCTCCAACGTATCTATAATTTCTTATGTTCCATGCTAGTTTTATGACAATACCTACATGTTTTGCTCACACTTTATAATGATTTTATGCATTTTTCCGGAACTAACCTATTAACAAGATGCCACAGTGCCAGTTCCTGTTTTCTGTTGTTTTTGGTTCTAGAAAGGCTGTTCGGGCAATATTCTCGGAATTGGACGAAACAAAAGCCCAAGGCCTTATTTTCCCCGGAATGTTCCAGAACACCGAAGGAGAGCCGGAGGGGGGCCAGGGGGACCCACACCATAGGGGGGCGTGGGTCCCACCCTGGCCGCGCCGCCATGTGGTGAGGGAGCCCTGTTGCCCCTCCGACTCCGCCTCTTCACCTATAAAGTCCCTCGTGACCTAAAAACCCGATACCAATTGACGAAACTCCAGAAAGACTCCAGGGGCGCTGATGTCTACGCCCCCTCCTTTTCCTGTAGACAGTGTTGGGCCTCCAAGAGCAGAGGTTTGTAGAACAGCAGCAAGTTTTCCCTTAAGTGGATCACCCAAGGTTTATCGAACTCAGGGAGGAAGAGGTCAAAGATATCCCTCTCATGCAACCCTGCAACCACAAAGCAAGAAGTCTCTTGTGTCCCCAGCACACCTAATAGGTGCACTAGTTCGGCGAAGAGATAGTGAAATACAGGTGGTATGAATAAGTAGTAGCAACGGCACCGGAAAAGTGCTTTGCCCAGGACGAGTAAACAAGCAGTAGTAACGCAGCGAGTAGTAACACAGTAAAAACAAGTAAACAAGCAGCGATAGCGATATTTAGGAACAAGGCCTAGGGATTACACTTTCACTAGTGGACACTCTCAATATTGATCGCATAATAAATAACTCTTTCTCATATGTGCTACATACACTCTTTTGTTGGATGATGAACACATTGCGTAGGATTACACGAACCCTCAATGCCGGAGTTAACAAGCTCCACAATTCAATGTTCATATTTAAATAACCTTAGAGCATAATAGATCATTGCAAAATAAACCAAGAACTAACATAGTGCACACACCGTCCACATTACACTATGAAGGAGGAATAGATCACATCAATACTATCATAATGATAATTAACTCCACAATCTACAAGAGATCATGATCATAGCCTACGACAAGAACCACACGGTGCACACACTAGTCACCTTTACACCATGCAGGAGGAATAGACTACTTTAATAACATCACATGAGTAGCACACAACTAGTAGCGATACAAAGCTCATCATATGGATCTCAATCATGTAAAGCAGCTCATGAGATCATTGTATTGAAGTACATAGGAGAGAGATTAACCACATAGCTACCGGTACAGCCCCGAGCCTCGATGGAGAACTACTCCCTCCTCATGGGAGCAGCGAGCGGTGATGAAGATGGCGATGGAGATGGCAGCGGTGTCGATGGAGAAGCCTTCCTGGGGGCACTTCCCCGTTCCGGCGGCGTGCCGGAACAGAGACTCCTGTCCCCCAGATCTTGGCTTCGCGATGGCGGCGGCTCTGGAAGGTTTCTGTGGGTTTCGTCGATCGTGATAGGGTTTTCGCGACGGAGGCTTTAAATAGGCGGAAGAGCAGCCTCGGAGGGGGCACGGGGCCACCACACCATAGGGCGGCGCGGCCCCCCTCCGGCCGCGCCGGTGTAGTGTGGGGCCCCCGTGGCTTCACTCGGCGGCTCTCGGGTGTTCCGGATGCTTCCGGGCAAAATAGGAACACAGGCGTTGATTTCGTCCAATTCCGAGAATATTTCGTTACTAGGATTTACGAAACCAAAAACAGCAGAAAATAGCAAGCGGCACTTCGGCATCTTGTTAATAGGTTAGTTCCGGAAAATGCACGAATATGACATAAAGTGTGCATGAAACATGTAGATAACATCAATAATGTGGCATGGAACATAAGAAATTATCGATACGTCGGAGGCGTATCAGCATCCCCAAGCTTAGTTCTGCTCGTCCCGAGCAGGTAAAACGATAACAAAGATAATTTCTGGAGTGACATGCCATCATAAACTTGATCATATTGTAAACATATGTAATGAATGCAGCGATCAAAACAATGTAAATGACATGAGTAAACAAATGAATCATATAGCAAAGACTTTTCATGAATAGTACTTAAAGACAAGCATCAATAAGTCTTGCATAAGAGTTAACTCATAAAGCAATAATTCATAGTAAAGGCATTGAAGCAACACAATGGAAGATTAAGTTTCAGCGGTTGCTTTCAACTTGTAACATGTATGTCTCATGGATAATTGTCAATGCAAAGTAATATAACAAATGCAATATGCAAATATGTAGGAATCAATGCACAGTTCACACAAGTGTTTGCTTCTTGAGATGGAGAGAAATAGGTGAACTGACTCAACATAAAAGTAAAAGAATGGTCCTCCATAGAGGAAAGCATCGATTGCTATATTTGTGCTAGAGCTTTGATTTTGAAAACATGAAACAATTTTGTCAACGGTAGTAATAGAGCATATGTATCATGTAAATTATATCTTATAAGTTGCAAGCCTCATGCATAGTATACTAATAGTGCCCGCACCTTGTCCTAATTAGCTTGGACTACCGGATCATCGCAATGCACATGTTTTAACCAAGTGTCACAATGGGGTACCTCTATGCCGCTCGTACAAAGGTCTAAGGAGAAAGCTCGCATCGGATTTCTCGCTATTGATTATTCTCAACTTAGACATCCATACCGGGACAACATAGACAACAGATAATGGACTCCTCTTTTATGCATAAGCATGTAACAACAATTAATTTTCTCATATGAGATTGAGGATATTGTCCAAAACTGAAACTTCCACCATGGATCATGGCTTTAGTTAGCGGCCCAATGTTCTTCTCTAACAATATGCATGCTCTAACCATAAGGTGGTAGATCGCTCTTACTTCAGACAAGACGAACATGCATAGCAACTCACATGAAATTCAACAAAAGGTAGTTGATGGCGTCCCCAGGAACATGGTTATCGCGCAACGAGCAACTTAATAAGAGATAAAGTGCATAAGTACATATTCAATACCACAATAGTTTTTAGGCTATTTGTCCCATGAGCTATATATTGTAAAGGTGAAGAATGGAAATTTAAAGGTAGCACTCAAGCAATTTACTTTGGAATGGCGGGGAAATACCATGTAGTAGGTAGGTATGGTGGACACAAATGGCATAGTGGTTGGCTCAAGTATTTTGGATGCATGAGAAGTATTCCCTCTCGATACAAGGCTTAGGCTAGCAAGGCTATTTGAAATAAACACAAGGATGAAGCGGTGCAGCAAAACTCACATAAAAGACACATTGTAAACATTATAAGACTCTACACCGTCTTCCTTGTTGTTCAAACTCGATACTAGAAATTATCTAGACCTTAGAGAGACCAAATATGCAAACCAAATTTTAGCAAGCTCTATGTATTTCTTCATTAATGGGTGCGAAGCATATGATACAAGAGCTTAAACATGAGCACAAGAATTGCCAAGTATCACATTATCCAAGACATTATAACAATTACTACATGTATCATTTTCCAATTCCAACCATATAACAATTTAACGAAGAAGAAACTTCGCCATGAATACTATGAGTAAAGCCTAAGGACATACCTGTCCATATGCTACAGCGGAGCGTGTCTCTCTTCCACACAATGAATGCTAGGATCCATTTTATTCAAACAAAACAAAAACAAAAACAAACCGACGCTCCAAGCAAAGCACATAAGATGTGATGGAATAAAAATATAGTTTCAGGGGAGGAACCTGATAATTTGTCGATGAAGAAGGGGATGCCTTGGGCATCCCCAAGTTTAGACGCTTGAGTCTTCTTGAAATATGCAGGGGTGAACCACCGGGGCATCCCCAAGCTTAGAGCTTTCACTCTTTTTGATCATAGTATATCATCCTCCTCTCTTGACCCTTGAAAACTTCCTTCACACCAAACTTCTCATAAACTTCATTAGAGGGGTTAGTACATAATCAAAAACTCACATGTTCAGAGGTGACACAATCATTCTTAACACTTCTGGACATTGCTCAAAGCTACTGGAAGGTAATGGAACAAAGAAATCCACCCAACACAGCGAAAGAAGCAATGCGAAATAAAAGGCAGAATCTGTCAAAACAGAACAGTCCGTAAAGACGAATTTCTAATAAATACTTCCGTTGCTCAGATCAGAAAACTCAAAACTAATGAAAGTTGCGTGCATATCTGAGGAACACGCACGTAAATTGGCATATTTTTCCGAGTTACCTACAGAGAAAACAGCCCAGATTCGTGACAGATAGAAATCTGTTTCTGCGCAGAAATCCAAATCCAGTATCAACCTTCGATTACAGGCTTCACTTGGCACAACAAAACACAAAACTAAGATAAGGAGAGGTTGCTACAGTAGTAAAAAACTTCCAAGACACGAATATAAAACAAAGTACTGTAGCAAAATAACACATGGGTTATCTCCCAAGAAGTTCTTTCTTTATAACCATTAAGATGGGCTCAGCAGTTTTAATGATGCACTCGCAAGAAATAGTATTTGAAGCAAAAGTGAGCATCAAGAGGCAAATTCAAAACACATTTAAGTCTAACATGCTTCCTATGAAAAGGAATCTTGTACATAAACAAGTTCATGAAGAGCAAAGCGACAAGCATAGGAAGATAAAACAAGTATAGCTTCAAAAATTTCAGCACATAGAGAGGCATTTTAGTAACATGAAAATTTCTACAACCATATTTTCCTCTCTCATAATAACTTTTAGTAGCATCATGAGCAAACTCAACAATATAACTATCACATAAAGCATTCTTATCATGAGTCTCATGCATAAAATTATTACTACTCCCAACATAAGCATAGTCAATTTTATCAGTTGTAGTGGGAGCAATTTCAACAAAGTAGCTATCAAATATAGG
This sequence comes from Lolium rigidum, assembly GCF_022539505.1. Classification (NCBI taxonomy): domain Eukaryota; kingdom Viridiplantae; phylum Streptophyta; class Magnoliopsida; order Poales; family Poaceae; genus Lolium; species Lolium rigidum. Next base: position 44,563,587 of record NC_061512.1, read on the forward strand.
AGGCATATTGTAATCATAATCAATTTCATCCTCCATAACAGGTGGTAACAAAAGACTGCTATCATTATAATCATCATAAATAGGAGGCAAAGTATCATCAAAGTAAATTTCCTCCTCAATGCTTGGGGGACTAAAAAGATCATGCTCATCAAATCCAGCTTCTCCAAGCTTAGAATTTTCCATATCATTAGCAACAATGGTGTTCAAAGTGTTCATACTAATATGTTTCATAGGTTTTTTGATTTTCGCATCAAACCATCCATGTCTTAAATCAGGAAATAGAATAAGAAGCTCATTGTCGTCCATTATGTCTAACTAGTGTAAACAAGAAACAAAAAGATGCAATTGCAGGATCTAAAGGAAATAGCTTCGAGTACTTACAGCGCCGGAAAATAGCTTAGTAGCCGAGATCCGGAGTGTGAGTACCTTTTACCTTTCCTCCCCGGCAACGGCGCCAGAAAATAGCTTGATGTCTACGCCCCCTCCTTTTCCTGTAGACAGTGTTGGGCCTCCAAGAGCAGAGGTTTGTAGAACAGCAGCAAGTTTTCCCTTAAGTGGATCACCCAAGGTTTATCGAACTCAGGGAGGAAGAGGTCAAAGATATCCCTCTCATGCAACCCTGCAACCACAAAGCAAGAAGTCTCTTGTGTCCCCAACACACCTAATAGGTGCACTAGTTCGGCGAAGAGATAGTGAAATACAGGTGGTATGAATAAGTAGTAGCAACGGCACCAGAAAAGTGCTTTGCCCAGGATAGTAAACAAGCAGTAGTAACGCAGCAGTAGTAACACAGTAAAACAGTAAACAAGTAGCGATAGCAGTATTTAGGAACAAGGCCTAGGGATTACACTTTCACTAGTGGACACTCTCAATATTGATCGCATAATAAATAACTCTTTCTCATATGTGCTACATACACTCTTTTGTTGGATGATGAACACATTGCGTAGGATTACACGAACCCTCAATGCCGGAGTTAACAAGCTCCACAATTCAATGTTCATATTTAAATAACCTTAGAGCATAATAGATCATTGCAAAATAAACCAAGAACTAACATAGTGCACACACTGTCCACATTACACTATGAAGGAGGAATAGATCACATCAATACTATCATAATGATAATTAACTCCACAATCTGCAAGAGATCATGATCATAGCCTACGACAAGAACCACACGGTGCACACACTATTTCACCTTTACACCATGCAGGAGGAATAGACTACTTTAATAACATCACATGAGTAGCACACAACTAGTAGCGATACAAAGCTCATCATATGGATCTCAGTCATGTAAAGCAGCTCATGAGATCATTGTATTGAAGTACATAGGAGAGAGATTAACCACATAGCTACCGGTACAGCCCCGAGCCTCGATGGAGAACTACTCCCTCCTCATGGGAGCAGCAGCGGTGATGAAGATGGCGATGGAGATGGCAGCGGTGTCGATGGAGAAGCCTTCCGGGGGCACTTCCCCGTTCCGGTGGCGTGCAGGAACAGAGACTCCTGTCCCCCAGATCTTGGCTTCGCGATGGCGACGGCTCTGGAAGGTTTCTGTGGGTTTCGTCGATCGTGATAGGGTTTTCGCGACGGAGGCTTTAAATAGGCGGAAGAGCAGCCTCGGAGGGGGCCTGGGGCCACCACACCATAGGGCGGCGCGGCCCCCCCTCTGGCCGCGCCAGGGTGTAGTGTGGGGCCCCCAGGGCTTCCCTCTGGCGGCTCTCGGGTGTTCTGGATGCTTCCGGCCAAAATAGGAACCTGGGCGTTGATTTCGTCCAATTCCGAGAATATTTCGTTACTAGGATTTCTGAAACCAAAAACAGCAGAAAACAGCAAGTGGCACTTCGGCATCTTGTTAATAGGTTAGTTCCAGAAAATGCACGAATATGACATAAAGTGTGCATAAAACATGTAGATAACATCAATAATGTGGCATGGAACATAAGAAATTATCGATACGTCGGAGACGTATCAGGCGCCGCCGCCATCGCGAAACTCCGTTTCGGGGGACAGAAGTCTCTGTTCCGGCACGCCGCCGGGATGGGGAATTGCCCCCGGAGTCATCTCCATCGACACCACCGCCATCTTCATCGCCGTTGCTGTCTCCCGTGATGAGGAGGGAGTAATTCTCCCCCGAGGCTGAGGGCTCTACCGGTAGCTATGTGGTTCATTTCTCTCTCCCATGTGATCTTTATGTGATCATGAGCTTTGTATCACTATTAATCTATGTTCTACTCTAGTGATGTTATTAAAGTAGTCTATTCCTCCTTCATGATGTAATGTTGACAGTGTGTGCATCATGTAGTACTTGGCGTAGGTTATGATTGTAATCTCTTGTAGATTATGAAGTTAACTATTACTATGATAGTATTGATGTGATCTATTCCCCCTTTCATAGCTATTGTTGACAGTGTGTATGCTATGTTAGTACTCGGTCTAAATTGCAACGGTCTATTATGCACTCTAGAGGTTACTTAAATATGAACTCCGGATGTTGTGAAGCTTGTTTACTCCGGCTTGAGGTGTGCTTTTGTAGCCCTACACAATGAATGGTGTTTGTTATCCAACAAGAGAGTGTAGAAAGTAGCATTTATTTCTTCAGTTATGTGATCAATGTTGAGAGTGTCCACTAGTGAAAGTATGATCCCTAGGCCTTGTTTCTAAGCATTGAAACACCGTTTCCAACAAGTTCGTTACATGTTTGCTTGCTGCCATCTTTATTTCAGATTGCAATTACTACTTACAATCATCCATATTACTTGTATTTCACTATCTCTTCGCCGAACTAGTACACATATACATCTGACAAGTGTATTAGGTGTGTTGGGGACACAAGAGACTTCTTGTATCGTAATTGCAGAGTTGCTTGAGAGGGATATCTTTGACCTCTACCTCCCTGAGTTCGATAAACACTACAAGAAATGTGTTGACTTATGACATTTCCTCAGTGACTCTATGTAAAACCGTCATGATTCTATGATGATTTCGCACTGAATGGTCGTTGGCTGTTTGGAAGTATCAAAACCCTAAAAAATCACGACAGTTTGAGTTAAAAACGTCATTATTTCCTATCGTGAAATCGTCATAGCCCAAGTCGTGTGGTCTACGACGTTATTTCTATGCAATTATGACCAACTTTGATCGTCGTAATTGTTTCTATGATGCGTTCAAATGACTAAGCGGCCAATTTCTCCTATGTGTCGTGTCTGTGTTCTGCCACCTCAACTGTTTCACCTACATAGCATGTCCCTGTGTTATTTTTCGCTTATGTATTTGCACGAATCAGAGCGCTGACATGGATGGTTTCTAGGCAAGTGCTTCACAAAAAACACTTTTAGCACTAAAAAAATGTTTTTTTTGCAAAGGAAACGAAACCCCCCAAATAAACATTGTTAAGCAACTACTGAAATCCCTAATAATCGTTGTTACCTACTGATATTTATATGCACTAGTTGTTTCAACTGCTTACTTTAGTTGTACAAAATTTAATGTTTTCTGCCAACCATAAGACAGAACGAGACTACCACGGATCACTCCACCAATGCAGATCTGCTCCATCCACTGACCTCTATCAAACGGCCCAAATTTCAGCTAGTCCCACGCTGGAATTTTTCTTGTTGATCTGATCCCGCGCTGGATTTTGGCTGAGGCGCGAAAGGCATCTAAAATTGGCCCGAGCGGGCCGAGATGAGAATTTGAGCCCTCCACGCGGGAGATGCAATTTGAGCTATCCCGTCCCAGCCCGAGCCCCAGCCATCGTGTACTACCCTCATAACGCCTCTTCCCCCTCCCCTTTCCTCTACCTCCGCCGCCGGCCTAGATCCCGGCCAACTCCGGCCACTCCCTGCCCCGCCGATTATCTCCCCGGGCCCCCTCTCCCCCGGTTTCTATCCCACCTCGTGGAACCACCAAATCACAACTCCAGCAGAAACCCTAGCCCCAGATCCCGCATGAACACAGAGGAGCAGGAGGTCCATGGTGATGGCGGCTCCCAGGAAGCATGAGGTGGTGAGCATGCTCGGCGACAGGATTCACCGCGTGGGGCTATGAGCCCTGGCCTTCACCGACGACGGCGTTAACTGACCTGCAGGACAGCCGACAACCGCGCTCAGGCGCTGCAGACGGCCCAAGCTACGGCCAGCCCTCCTCCTCGCGTTCGCCATCAGGCCGGCCTCCACCGTCACGCTCGCCTCCGACGACAGAACTCATAGTACGTAATATCCCTTCCACAACCAGATCTAGGGGTATCTCTTGTATCGCGAATTTTTTTTAAATAATACACTTTTTAATATTAATTCCAGAAATAATAGTCGTTTTTGGCAAATTTCAGAAATAATACACCGTCGGGGTCCGCTAACCCGAAATAGAGAAATCGGGTTTGTTGAAACCGAAGTGGAGGGAATCTGGTGGGGATGGCCAAAGTCGGGGTCAGTGCGCCCGAGCGATGCTCGTCGGCCACGCCGGGCCGTTGTCGGTCTGTCTCTGCGCGGGAGCAGCCGGTGTCGGAGTGCGCCATCCCGAGGCGGAAGATTCGGCGTCCACGACCCCGAGTCGGGCTGGCCGCGCCGAAACGGTGGCATTTTTAATTCGGCCGACGCGCGCTCCTGCTGGCCGACGCACCTCTCTTCTTCCTCCTGCTGCTCTCTCAGTTCATCTCAGCTCTCTCTCTCGTTTGCTCTCAGACCAGCAGCGTTTTCTCTCATTTCTGAGCGATTTATCCAGCCATTTGTTGTAGTTTAACCACCAAATGCTGTAGAATCAGCTGATCTATATATGGGTTAGTTTTTGAGGCGTTTTGGTGGAGGTGGTGTTGGTGGTGGTGGAGGTGGTGGTGGTGGTGGAGCTGGTGGTGGTGGTGCTGCTTGCGTGGTGGTGGAGCTGTTGCGGGGTGGAGAAGCCGAGCTGCCGACGGAGGTGTTTGGCACGCTTCAAGGGTAAACCCTAATTCCTGGTATTAGATGGTGTAATCATAATGCATGTTGCGTTCGTTAGCTTCGCACATTAGTTAGTGTAATATGTACCGGTAGATAGTATTTATTTAGGACTGCAGGTGCTAGATTTTTATTTATTTTAGAGTGTAGGTGCTAGATTTTTTTGACGAGTATGTAATTTGTATAGGTGAGCAGATATGTCAGATAGAGTAAAATTCGTTGTTTACTTCGGTCATGGCACGGTCCGAACAACTCCGATGGGAGCTGATCTGAGCGAGTTTCAGTGTGAGGATTTGCATCTGACAAACCCAAAAACATGGCGAGTTAGTCAGTTGAAGGAGTGGTTGACCGTGAATTTCGGGCTTAATCCCGAAGCATACACTCGTTGGTGTGCATGCTTTGTGGAGCAGCTCCAGTACCCAGATTTTCTGGCGGTTGAAGCCGATTGAGCGGACCTCTCAGTGGGTGCACTGGTTGGAAGCGTGCGAGCGCAGGGGAACTCACCCCATCGCCTTAATGCTTCCCGAGGCGAAGGTGGTGAATTTCCAAGAAGGCGAGGGTGCGTTCCATCCAGGCCGAGCGATCAAAGTTACGATGTCTGGCGGCAGCAGTTTCCAATCCGGGCGAGTAGCCATGCGACAGGTGGTCATGACGATACTGTTGAGCTTGAAAGCGTGGACGAAGAAGAAGAACAGATGCAGAACATGATGGACGAGGAAGATGAGGATGGAGTGGACAATGAGGTTGACTCAGATGAATCCGGTGGATCCGATACTTCAGATGATAACGAAGAGGCGGATCCGATCCCCTCTTCTTGGAACCATGATTTGTCGGAGGCAATGATAGTCGATGATCGGCACGATTCTGCCTGGGAGTACAGCATGAACACCATCTCAGTTGGTGCTAGATATGCTGACAAGAGACATCTGCAGGAAGCAATCACTCAGTGGGCAATGAACACGCAAAGGGTATTCAGAACCACCGTTTCAAGTCAGAAATTCTTGACAGTGGTCTGCAGCGATGCTAGATGTCCATCAAGGGTGCATGGGTACTGGTCCGAAGTATGACACAACATGGGTGGTGAGCGATTTCGTGCCGCACACATGTGTCCTTAAGAGTATGTTGAAGGATCACCGAAACCTTACATCCACTCTTATTGCTCGCCTGTTCTACAAGGAGATTGTAGAGAATACAGCAATGGGGGTTAAAGCCATCCAGAAAAGAGTTCAATCCGGCTCCTCCTCAAAGAACGTTGCCCACGCACGACGCTGTTTCTCCTCAACCTCCTCGCGTGCCCAATCCGGCTGCTCCGTGTCTATCCAGTGAAACCATTTGCATAGGGGCGGGGGAGACTACAACACAAACAGTAACATTAAATCAAATTCACAAACAAAATTAAGCCAACATAAAATTATGTCGAAACATACCGGCGGCCTGGTGGACGACGAAGCTGAACTACGGGGTGGATCATGCTCATAGCTTGCACACATGAAAAATTTCATGCCGAACTTGTCGGAGAAATCCTCCACCTGCTTAACCTTAGCAACACGGCCGCACCAACAACGCTCCGCGATCACACCCGGGGTAAACTTGCAGCCTTCGCCTTCACCGGCCTAAACTCCGGGTCGTAGCACGGCACACTCATGATGGCTAACAGTGAGCAAACAGCACAAAGATAGAGATACAAGAACTTGTGCAATCCAGAGTAGCGCTGCCTGCTTTTATAGGCTAAAATTCGACACCAGGGCGGGAGATGGTGGCGGGAAAAACTGGCGGGATAAAATTGGCGGGAGATGGTGGCGGCAACGATTGGCGGGAAGGGTGCCGGGAAGGAGTGGCGGCAAGGGTGGCGGCAAGGGCGGGCGGGAAACTGTGTGAACGCAAAAAGGCGGGAAAAATTGGTGCTCGGGTTGAACAATCCCGATTTATTGGAATCGGGTTCACCTGGCCCGATTAGCTAAAATCGGGTTTACCTACCCCGATTAATTGAAATCGGGTTCCACTACCCCGAGTTATATTTTATTTTTCCGCCGCAGCAGAGCTATTCTAGAAATCGGGTTCCACTGCCCCGACTCTGCTAATTCGGGTTCGCCGACCCCGATTTTGTAAATTCGGGTTAGCGGACCCCGACGGTGTATTATTTCTGAAATTTGCCAAAAACGAATATTATTTCTGGAATTAATATTAAAAAGTGTATTATTTAAAAAAATTCGCTCTTGTATCGCCATGCCCTTTGTGTAGATGTATGTGTAGGACTAACAGTATGTAGCTTTTGCCTAGTTATTGCTCGATCTGGTAGGTTTTATGATATATCTTTACGAGTTAATATAGTTGACTGCACATCATTGAACTGTGTCACGTTTCATGGTTCACTTGGAGAGGCAGCCATTGGTGATAACATAAGCAAATGGTCTGTTAGCTATCTGAACAATTGTTAGCTAGTAGAACAGCGGAAGCGCTGCTTTTACATGATATGTCCTGGTATAACTACAGGATATATCACTTTTCCTTCTTCACAACTAATTGGTGTTTACATGTTTGATCAAAATTTTGAAACATTCTATAATGGTGTATTTCTCTGTGTGCGTGTATGCATAGTTATTTAAATCTTTCATAGTGAATGCTGCTCATTTTGCATTCTAGATAAAGTCAAGGGTGAGGGAGTCACCAAATGAAAAACATGTCAAGTCTAAACTAACAGACTCAGATTGTATTAGATTCTAAATAATTAAATAGTAAGAGCATAAGACTCTACTTTATTTCTGCTAACACGATACAATATGTTACCCAGTGAAGGGTGCTTAATTTATCAGTTCTTTTCTAGTGGAAAGTTGACCAGGACAGAGGACATTCACAACTTTGCTTCAATCCCAAAGGTTAGTGATTGCATTCTTGTTTTTTTGGCTTGTTTTGGAGCTCTGACATGAATCCATCACATTCTCCACTGTATGTACGTTTGTACATTATTTTGACATTGTTTGTGTGACTCTTAAACCTCGGCGTCGACACCGGGGAGCGGTGGCAGCGCCAGGACGGTCCACAGCTGTTGCTGATCCGGATTGGACAGGAGAATGATGCCCTTGGCCTGGTTTTCCTTGACCCACAGGCGCTGCTCGTCTGGATTGGATCGGAGGTTGACGTCCTCAGTCCGTACTTCTTTTACACTGCCTTTTTCATCATCTTCTTGGCAGGTATGTCTGTCGTTTTCATCCTTTTTCTTTCACTTGTTCTTTGTGCTGCTTGATGTAGAGTCCTGTTTGTGCTTCTTGTGGTAGAGTCCCATCTTAATTGCATTGATAAAAAATAATAAGTTAAGGTCGGTTGTAACTAGGTAAAAGCACTTACGCTTTGTAAATGCTGTGTAAGCTAATTTGAAGATAGCAATGAGTGCTAGTCCTTAATGTCAAAAGGTTGGAAGTTATTGCACCTACTGGCCTGTACATACAAGAATTGAACTATCTTGAGATAATAGTGTTTTCATACCCTTGAAACCTCCTTGAACAATCTGCTACATCACAAATCTATATAAATAAATTTTGCTCATTTTGTTGTTGTTATGCTCATTGCAATATGACCAAGATATACACTCCCATATATGTGTTGATCTTGGTCTGTTTCCTCTTATTTGCATGTAACACATGTTCCGGTTTTTTCAGCTATGTTGCGTCACATTTGTATTTTCAGTGACTTCTTGATGTCAATATCAGTCTCAGTTGTGTAGTTACCATGTCATTTTTTTTCATGCCTGTAATTTGCAAACGGTTAACATAGGTAGTAGCTGGACGTTGCTATAACAGATACCTACATTTGTTGTTCTAAAAGATTTTGTAATCTATATATTGTTTATTGTCATTATTTGCTTCCATAGATCCATCAGATATTTGGATAACTGCTATATTGATCACCTTTAGTCCTTCTACAGGTTATTCTGAGTACTGATGTTAGAATTCTATTTCTATGTTCTGGGAAGCTGATTATCCTTGCAAACAACTGCTCTCCGCTTAGGAAGTCAAAATCGAGTACTTTGCTATGTTAAAGATTAGCTTGCACCATTTCCAGGTAAAGTAAGACAGTTCTATCTTTTCTGAACACATATTTTTTTATTGCTTCACTATTCCAACACCTGATGCATATTTTAGGGATGTCACAGGGCTGGAAATAACTATGTTTGATACTCTTGTTATCCCTTATTTATATATCTTCATTACATGTGCACTTGTGCCGAGATTACTTGAGTGAAATATAGGAAATGGACTGGGGCAAATTTGACGTTTCTTTTCGTGTGTAGTGCACCAGGCTGAAGAAGCTCCAACACGTGAAGCACCACCCAGGAGGAAAACAGTAGCTAGTTAGTGTAGAGAGCACGTTATATTTTTGATATCTGGGATATTATCTGTACATACGTGATTTGATCTGTGGAGATGTTGTAATAGACTATGGATGTTATCAAAAGAATTTCATAATTGTTTAGTTGTTCAATTACTGTGAAATGACAATAAAACATTACAGGTTCCTATCGTACAAGTAGAAAAATAAATCTTACTTAAAAAGGCCACAACCTAGAAAAAATAAAGTGTCACAGCCCCAAATAAAATTGCCACGGCCCAGAAAATAGAAAGTCTGCGGCCCATGTATTTTACCAGAATTGACAGGGAAAAACATGTTGGACTTAGTGGGTTTAGCCCACATACACCATGAAATGGACTGGGCTGATTTTGATGTATGATGATCTGATTTCGTCATAATTTTGCCACGTCGGATTGTCCACATAGGATGTGATGTGGCATGGCTAGATCACGTGTGACGATATTGAATCGTCATAAAGGTTACGACGATTCATTATCGTCATAGACGACTATGACGATTTCAAACAAAACGTCGTTGTAGTTGATTTCTGACGCTCCGTTTTTGACAATCTCTTTTTCGTCACGAAATCGTCATAGATGAAAAGTCATGACGATCTAGGGACGAAAATAGAGGGTCGTAAGTCAACATATTTCTTGTAGTGAAACCTTGGGTGATTCACTTAAGGGAAACTTGCTGTTGTTCTACAAACCTCTGCTCTTGGAGGACCAACACTGTCTACATGAATAGAAGCGTGCGTAGACATCAAGCTATTTTCTGGCGCCGTTGTCGGGGAGGTAAGATAAAAGATATTCACATCCTCCGACTACTAAGCTATTTCCTAGCACTGTTGCCGGTGTGTGAGTGCTCGAAGCTATTTCCTTTAGATCCTGCAATTATATCTTTTTGTTTCTTGTTTTTATTTTCACTAGTTAGGCTTAATGGAAAACAACAAAAAATATTAGAGATCTTTATGAACTTTATATTGAATTAGGACATGATGTGTTTGAAGAGAGAATTAAAAAACCCATGGAACTTTGTTTGCAAAATAGTTGTAGCAATGTTATTAGCATGAACTCTTTGAACACTATTATTGCTAATGCTATGGAAGAATTTAAGCTTGGGGAAGTCTGGTTGTGATATTTTTAGTCCCCCAAGTTTTGAGGAGAAAATTTTCTTTGATGATACTTTGCCTCCCATTTATGATGATTATAATGATAGTGGTATTTTGGTGCCAACTACTATGGAGGATAAAGTTTATTATGATTATACCATGCCTGCAATTTATGATGATTACAATGATGGTTGTGATAGTTTTACTCCCACTATTACTAATAAAATTGATTATGCTTATGTGGAGAGTAATGATACTTTTATGCATGTAGCTCATGATAAGAATGTTTCATGTGATAGTTATATTGTTGAGTTTGTTCATGATGCTACTGAAAATCTTTATGAGAGAGGACAATATGGTTGTAGGGATTTTCATGTTACTAAAACACCTCTCTTTTCGCTGAAAATCTTGAAGTTGTGCTTGTCTTGTTTTCCTATGCTTATTGCATTATGCTTACATGACTTGTTTATTTATAAGATTCCTTTTCATAGGAAGTGGGTTAGACTTAAAAGTGTTTCTTATTTGCTTTTGATGCTCCCTTTTGCTTCAACTCTTATTTCTTGCGAGAGCATCATTAAAATTACTGAGCCCATCTTAATGGCTATAAAGAAAGCACTTCTTGGAAGATAACCCATGTTTTTTATTTTGCTACTGTTTTGTTGTGTCTTGGAAGTTGTTACTACTGTAGCAACCTCTCTTTATCTTTATTTTATTGCATTGTTGTGTGATACGTCTCCGACGTATCGATAATTTCTTATGTTCCATGCCACATTATTGATGTTATCTACATGTTTTATGCACACTTTATGTCATATTCGTGCATTTTCTGGAACTAACCTATTAACAAGATGCCGAAGTGCCAGTTGTCTGTTTTCTGCTATTTTTGGTTTCAGAAATCCTAGTAAGGAAATATTCTCGGAATTGGACGAAATCAAAGCCCGGGGGCCTATTTTCTCACGAAGCTTCCGGAAGTCCGAAGGAGAGACGAAGAGGGGCCACGGAGGGGCCACACCCTAGGCGGCGCGGCCCCCCCCCTTGGCCGCGCGGCCCTGTGGTGTGGGGCCCCCGTGCCGCCTCTTGACCTGCCCTTTCGCCTATAAAAAGTCTCCGTGACGAAACCCCCAGTACAGAGAACCACGATACGGAAAACCTTCCAGAGACGCCGCCGCCGCCGATCCCATCTCGGGGGATCCAGGAGATCGCCTCCGGCACCCTGCCGGAGAGGGGAATCATCTCCCGGAGGACTCTACGCCGCCATGGTCGCCTCCGGTGTGATGTGTGAGTAGTCTACCCCTGGACTATGGGTCCATAGCGAGTAGCTAGATGGTTGTCTTCTCCCCATTGTGCTATCATTGTCGGATCTTGTGAGCTGCCTAACATGATCAAGATCATCTATCCGTAATTCTATATGTTGCGTTTGTTGGGATCCGATGAATAGAGAATACTTGTTATGTTGATTATCAAAGCTATGCTTATGTGTTGTTTATGATCTTGCATGCTCTCCGTTATTAGTAGATGCTCGGCCAAGTTGATGCTAGTAACTCCAAGAGGGAGTATTTATGCTCGATAGTGGGTTCATGCCTCCGTGAACTGGAGGAGTGACAAGAACCACTAAGGTTATGGATGTGCTGTTGCCACTAGGGATAAAACATTAGTGCTATGTTCAAGGATGTAGTCACTAGTTACATTACGCGCAATACTTAATGCAATTGTCCGTTGTTAGCAACTTAATACTCGGAGGGGGTTCGGATGATAACCTCGAAGGTGGACTTTTTAGGCATAGATGCGGTTGGATGACGGTCTATGTACTTTGTCGTAATGCCCAATTAAATCTCACTATACTCATCATGATATGTATGTGCATGGTCATGCTCTCTTTATTTGTCAATTGCCCAAGCTGTAATTTGTTCACCCAACATGCTTGTTCGTCTTATGGGAGAGACACCTCTAGTGAACTGTGGACCCCGGTCCAATTCTCTTTACTGAAATACAATCTATCGCAATACTGTTCTACTGTTTTCTCGCAAACAATCATCTTCCACACAATACGGTTAATCCTTTGTTACAGCAAGCCGGTGAGATTGACAACCTCACTGTTTCGTTGGGGCAAAGTACTTTGGTTGTGTTGTGCGAGGTTCCACGTTGGCGCCGGAATCTCCGGTGTTGCGCCGCACTACATCCCGCCGCCATCAACCTTCAACGTGCTTCTTGGCTCCTCCTGGTTCGATAAACCTTGGTTTCTTTCCGAGGGAAAACTTGCTGCTGTGCGCATCATACCTTCCTCTTGGGGTTGCCCAACGAACGTGTGAAATACACGCCATCAAGCATATTTTCCGGCGCCGTTGCCGGGAGATCAAGACACGCTGCAAGGGAGTCTCCACTTCTCAATCTCTTTACTTTGTTTTTGTCTTGCTTAGTTTTATTTACTACTTTGTTTGCTGCACTAAATCAAAATACAAAAAAATTAGTTGCTAGTTTTACTTTACTTGCTATCTTGTTTGCTATATCAAAAACACAAAAAAATTAGTTTACTTGCATTTACTTTATCTAGTTTGCTTTATTTACTGTTGCTAAAATGGCCAACGCTGAAAATACTAAGTTGTGTGACTTCACAACCACAAATAATAATGATTTCTTATGCACACCTATTGCTCCACCTCGCTACTACAGCAGAATTCTTTGAAATTAAGCCTCGCTTTATCGAATCTTGTTATGCGAGAGCAATTTTCCAGTATTAGTTACGATGATGCTGCTGCCCATCTTAATAATTTTGTTGAACTATGTGAAATGCAAAAATATAAAGATGTAGATGGTGATATTATTAAACTAAAATTGTTCCCTTTCTCATTAAGAGGAAGAGCTAAAGATTGGTTGCTATCTCTCGCCTAAGAATAGTATTGATTCATGGACTAAATGCAAGGATGCTTTTATTGGTAGATATTATCCCCCTGCTAAAATTATATCTTTGAGGAGTAGCATAATGAATTTTAAACAATTAGATACTGAACATGTTGCTCAAGCTTGGGAAAGAATGAAATCTCTCGGTTAAAAATTGCCCAACCCATGGACTGACTACTTGGATGATCATCCAAACCTTCTATGCAGGACTAAATTTTTCTTCACGGAATTTATTGGATTCAGCTGCTGGAGGTACTTTTATGTCCATCACTCTTGGTGAAGCAACAAAGCTTCTTGATAATATGATGATCAACTACTCTGAATGGCACACGGAAAGAGCTCCACAAGGTAAGAAGGTAAATTCTGTCGAAGAAACCTCTTCCTTGAGTGATAAGATTGATGCTATTATGTCTATGCTTGTGAATGATAGGACTAATATTGATCCTAATAATGTTCCATTAGCTTCATTGGTTGCACAAGAAGAACATGTTGATGTAAACTTCATTAAAAATAATAATTTCAACAACAATGCTTACCGGAACAATTCTAGTAACAACTATAGGCCATATCCTTATAATAATGGCAACGGCTATGGTAATTCTTATGGGAATTCTTACAACAATAATAGGAGTTCACCCCCTGGACTTGAAGCCATGCTTAAGGAATTTATTAGTACACAAACTGCTTTTAACAAATCTGTTGAAGAAAAGCTTGGGAAAATTGATATACTTGCTTCTAAAGTCGATAGTCTTGTCTGACGATGTTGATCTTTTGAAATCAAAAGTTTTGCCTAATGAGAATCATCATAATAAAATTACTACTACAGCAAATGCCATTCAAGTTAGAATTAATGAGAATATAAGATTAATGGCTGAACTGCGTGCTAGGTGGGATAGAGAAGAAAATGAAAAACTAGCTAAAGAGAAGAATATAGCTAAAGTTTGGACTATTACCACCACTAGTAATGCTAATGCTACACATGTTGCTGCACCTCCTACTCATACTAATAAAAGAATTGGTGTTAGCAATGTTTCCACTTCGAATGCAAAGCGCGAAAACTGCTCGAAACTGCTAAAACTGCTGAAACCGCTCTGTGATAAAGCTCGCTGAAATTTTTTCCAACATTGGGGATGATGATCCCATTGCTTTAGATTATAATGGTTTGAATTTTGATGATTGCCACATCTCTGAAGTTATAAAGTTCTTGCAAAAACTTGCTAAAAGTCCTAATGCTAGTGCTATAAATTTGGCTTTCACGCATCATATTACAAATGCTCTCATAAAAGCTAGAGAAGAGAAACTAGAGCGTGAAGCCTCTATTCCTAAAAAGTTAGAGGATGGTTGGGAGCCCATCATTAAGATGAAGATTAAAGATTTTGATTGTAATGCTTTATGTGATCTTGGTGCAAGTATCTCTGTTATGCCTAAGAAAATTTATAATATGCTTGACTTGCCACCGTCGAAAAATTGTTATTTGGATGTTAATCTTGCTGATCATTCTACAAAGAAACCTTTGGGTAAAGTTGATAATGTTCGCATTACCATTAACAATAACCTGGTTCCCGTTGATTTTGTTGTCTTGGATATTGAATACAATGCATCTTGCCCCATTATATTGGGAAGACCTTTTCTTCGAACTGTTGGTGCTATCATTAATATGAAGGAAGGTAATATAAAATATCAATTTCCTTTCAAGAAAGGTATGGAACACTTCCCTAGAAAGAGAATGAAGGTACCTTTTGATTCTATTATGAGAACAAATTATGATGTTGACACTTCGTCTCTTGATAATACTTGATACACACTTTCTGCGCCTAGCTGAAAGGCGTTAAAGAAAAGCGCTTATGGGAGACAACCCATGTTTTTACCTACAGTACTTTGTTTTTATTTTGTGTCTTGGAAGTTGTTTACTACTGTAGCAACCTCTCCTTATCTTAGTTTTGTGTTTTGTTGTGCCAAGTTAAGCCGTTGATAGAAAAGTAAGTACTAGATTTGGATTACTGCACAGTTCCAGATTTCTTTGCTGTCACGAATCTGGGTCCACCTCCCTGTAGGTAACTCAGAAAATTAAGCCAATTTACGTGCATGATCCTCAGATATGTACGCAACTTTCATTCAATTTGAGCATTTTCATTTGAGCAAGTCTGGTGCCATTTTAAAATTTGTCAATACGAACTGTTCTGTTTTGACAGATTCTGCCTTTTATTTCGCATTGCCTCTTTCGCTATGTTGGATGAATTTCTTTGATCCACTAATGTCCAGTAGCATTATGCAATGTCCAGAAGTGTTAAGAATGATTGTGTCACCTCTGAATATGTCAATTTATAATGTGCACTAACCCTCTAATGAGTTGTTTCGAGTTTGGTGTGGAGGAAGTTTTCAAGGATCAAGAGAGGAGTATGATGCAACATGATCAAGGAGAGTGAAAGCTCTAAGCTTGGGGATGCACCCGGTGGTTCACCCCTGCATATATCAAGAAGACTCAAGCGTCTAAGCTTGGGGATGCCCAAGGCATCCCCTTCTTCATCGACAACATTATCGGGTTCCTCCCCGAAACTATATTTTTATTCCATCACATCTTATGTGCTTTTTCTTGGAGCGTCGGTTTGTTTTTGTTTTTTGTTTTGTTTGAATAAAATGGATCCTAGCATTCACTTTATGGGAGAGATACACGCTCCGCTGTAGCATATGGACAAGTATGTCCTTGGTTTCTACTCATAGTATTCATGGCGAAGTTTCTCCTTCGTTAAATTGTTATATGGTTGGAATTGGAAAATGATACATGTAGTAATT
The DNA here is from genome assembly GCF_022539505.1 of Lolium rigidum. Lineage (NCBI taxonomy): Eukaryota > Viridiplantae > Streptophyta > Magnoliopsida > Poales > Poaceae > Lolium > Lolium rigidum. The sequence continues at coordinate 44,579,673 of NC_061512.1, forward strand.
GCTATAAATGTCTTGGGTAATGTGATACTTGGCAATTGTTGTGCTCATGATTAAGCTCTTGCATCATATGCTTTGCACCCATTAATGAAGAAATACATAGAGCATGCTAAAATTTGGTTTGCATATTTGGTTTCTCTAAGGTCTAGATAATTTCTAGTATTGAGTTTGAACAACAAGGAAGACGGTGTAGAGTCTTATAATGTTTTCAATATGTCTTTTATGTGAGTTTTGCTGCACCGGTTCATCCTTGTGTTTGTTTCAAATAAGCCTTGCTAGCCTAAACCTTGTATCGAGAGGGAATACTTCTCATGCATCCAAAATACTTGAGCCAACCACTATGCCATTTGTGTCCACCATACCTACCTACTACATGGTATTTTCCGCCATTCCAAAGTAAATTGCTTGAGTGCTACCTTTAAAATTCCATCATTCACCTTTGCAATATATAGCTCATGGGACAAATAGCTTTAAACTATTGTGGTATTGAATATGTAATTATACACTTTATCTCTTATTAAGTTGCTTGTTGTGCGATAACCATGTTTACTCGGGGACGCCATCAACTACTCTTTGTTGAATATCATGTGAGTTGCTATGCATGTTCGTCTTGTCTGAAGTAAGAGAGATCTACCACCATAGGGTTAAGCATGCATATGTTAGAGAAGAACATTGGGCCGCTAACTAAAGCCATGCTCCATGGTGGAAGTTTCAGTTTTGGACAACAATCCTCAAATCTCAAATGAGAAAATTATTAATTGTTGTTATATGCTTATGCATAAAAGAGGAGTCCATTATCTCGTTGTCTATGTTGTCCCGGTATGGATGTCTAAGTTGAAGAATAATCAATAGCGAGAAATCCAATGCGAGCTTTCTCCTTAGACCTTTGTACGAGGCGGCATAGAGGTACCCCTTTGTGACACTTGGTAAAAACAATGCATTGTGATGATCCGGTAGTCCAAGCTAATTAGGACAAGGTGCGGGCACTATTAGTATACTATGCATGAGGCTTGCAACTTGTAAGATATAATTTGCATGATACATATGCTTTATTACTACCGTTGACAAAATTGTTTCATGTTTTCAAAATCAAAGCTCTAGCACAAATATAGCAATCGATGCTTTTCCTCTATGGAGGACCATTCTTTTACTTTCAATGTTGAGTCAGTTCACCTATTTCTCTCCACCTCAAGAAGCAAACACTTGTGTGAACTATGCATTGATTCCTACATACTTGCTTATTGCACTTATTATATTACTCTATGTTGACAATATCCATGAGATATACATGTTACAAGTCGAAAGCAACCGCTGAAACTTAATCTTCTTTTGTGTTGCTTCAATACCTTTACTTTGAATTATTGCTTTATGAGTTAACTCTTATGCAAGACTTATTGATGCTTGTCTTGAAGTGCTATTCATGAAAAGTCTTTGCTTTATGATTCGCTTGTTTACTCATGTCATATACATTGTTTTGATCGCTGCATTCACTACATATGCTTTACAAATAGTATGATCAAGATTATGATGGCATGTCACTCCAGAAATTATCTCTGTTATCGTTTTACCTGCTCGGGACGAGCAGAACTAAGCTTGGGGATGCTGATACGTCTCCGACGTATCGATAATTTCTTATGTTCCATGCCACATTATTGATGTTATCTACATGTTTTATGCACACTTTATGTCATATTCGTGCATTTTCCGGAACTAACCTATTAACAAGATGCCGAAGTGCCGATTCTTGTTTTCTGCTGTTTTTGGTTTCAGAAATCCTAGTAAGGAAATATTCTCGGAATTGGACGAAATCAAAGCCCGGGGGCCTATTTTCTCACGAAGCTTCCAGAAGTCCGAAGGAGAGACGAAGAGGGGCCACGGAGGGGCCACACCCTAGGGCGGCGCGGCCCCCCCCTTGGCCGCGCGGCCCTGTGGTGTGGGGCCCCCATGCCGCCTCTTGACCTGCCCTTTCGCCTATAAAAAGTCTCCGTGACGAAACCCCCAGTACAGAGAACCACGATACGGAAAACCTTCCAGAGACGCCGCCGCCGCCGATCCCATCTCGGGGGATCCAGGAGATCGCCTCCGGCACCCTGCCGGAGAGGGGAATCATCTCCCGGAGGACTCTACGCCGCCATGGTCGCCTCCGGTGTGATGTGTGAGTAGTCTACCCCTGGACTATGGGTCCATAGCAGTAGCTAGATGGTTGTCTTCTCCCCATTGTGCTATCATTGTCGGATCTTGTGAGCTGCCTAACATGATCAAGATCATCTATCTGTAATTCTATATGTTGCGTTTGTTGGGATCCGATAAATAGAGAATACTTGTTATGTTGATTATCAAAGCTATGCTTATGTGTTGTTTATGATCTTGCATGCTCTCCGTTATTAGTAGATGCTCTGGCCAAGTTGATGCTAGTAACTCCAAGAGGGAGTATTTATGCTCGATAGTGGGTTCATGCCTCTGTGAATCTGGAGGAGTGACAAGAACCACTAAGGTTATGGATGTGCTGTTGCCACTAGGGATAAAACATTAGTGCTATGTTCAAGGATGTAGTCACTAGTTACATTACGCGCAATACTTAATGCAATTGTACTGTTGTTAGCAACTTAATACTGGAGGAGGTTCGGATGATAACTTCGAAGGTGGACTTTTTAGGCATAGATGCGGTTGGATGACGGTCTATGTACTTTGTCGTAATGCCCAATTAAATCTCACTATACTCATCATGATATGTATGTGCATGGTCATGCTCTCTTTATTTGTCAATTGCCCAACTGTAATTTGTTCACCCAACATGCTTGTTCGTCTTATGGGAGAGACACCTCTAGTGAACTGTGGACCCCGGTCCAATTCTCTTTACTTGAAATACAATCTATCGCAATACTTGTTCTACTGTTTTCTCGCAAACAATCATCTTCCACACAATACGGTTAATCCTTTGTTACAGCAAGCCGGTGAGATTGACAACCTCACTGTTTCGTTGGGGCAAAGTACTTTGGTTGTGTTGTGCGGGTTCCACGTTGGTGCCGGAATCTCCGGTGTTGCGCCGCACTACATCCCGCCGCCATCAACCTTCAACGTGCTTCTTGGCTCCTCCTGGTTCGATAAACCTTGGTTTCTTTCTGAGGGAAAACTTGCTGCTGTGCGCATCATACCTTCCTCTTGGGGTTGCCCAACGAACGTGTGAAATACACGCCATCATTGTGCCAAGTAAAGTCTTTGATAGTAAGGTTGATACTAGATTTGGATTTCTGCGCAGAAACAGATTTCTTGCTGTCACGAATTTGAGTAGGTCTCTCTGTAGGAAACTCAGAAAAATCTACGAAAATTCATGAGTGATCCTCAGATATGTACACAACTTTCATTCAATTTGAGCTTCTTCATCTGAGTATGTTAAGTGCCTCTAAAAAATTCGTCTTTACGGACTGTTCTGTTTTGATAGATTCTGCCTTTTATTTCACATTGCCTCTTTTCTTTGTGTTGAATGGATTTCTTTGTTCCATTAACTTTCAGTAGCCTTTGGCAATGTACAGATATGTTAAGAATGATTGTGTCACCTGTGAACATGTGAATTTTTGATTATGCACTAACTCTCTAATAAGATTGTTTGAGTTTGGTGTGGAGGAAGTTTTCAAGGGTCAAGAGAGGAGGATGATATAATATGATCAAGAAGAGTGAAAATTCTAAGCTTGGGGATGCCCCCGTGGTTCATCCCTGCATATTTCAAGAAGACTCGAGCATCTAAGCTTGGAGATGCCCAAGGCATCCCCTTCTTCATCGACAACTTATCAGGTCACCTCTAGTAAAACTATATTTTTATTCCATCACATCTTATGTGCTTTACTTGGAGCGTTTGTGTATTTTATTTTTGTTTTGTTATTTTCATTCTCTGAATAAATTCGGATCCTAGCAATCCATGTGTGGGAGAGAGACACGCTCCGCTTTTTCATATTGAACACTAGTGTTCTTAGTTTTACTTTTAATGTTCATGGCGAAGGTTGAAGCTGCTGCATTTATTGCTATTTGATTGGAAACAGAAAATGCTTCATGTGGTAATTGGTATATGGTCTTGAATAATTTGATACTTGGCAATTGTTTTGAGCTCTCAAATAGATCATGTTTAAGCTCTTGCATCATGTAGTTTGAACATATTAGTGGAGAATTACTGTAGAGCTTGTTGAAATTTGGTTTGCATGATTGGTCTCTCTAAAAGTCTAGATATTTTCTGGAAAAGTGTTTGAACAACAAGGAAGACAGTGTAGAGTCTTATAATGCTTGCAATATGTTCTTATGTAAGTTTTGCTGTACCGGTTCATACTTGTGTTTGCTTCAAACAACCTTGCCAGCCAAAGCCTTGTACTGAGAGGGAATACTTCTCGTGCATCCAAAACCTTGAGCCAAAACCTATGCCATTTTTGTCCACCATACCTACCTACTATGTGGTATTTCTCTGCCATTTCAAAGTAATTTGCTTGAGTGCTAACTTTAAAATTTCATTCCTTGTCTTCACAATATATAGCTCATGGGAAAATAGCCTTAAAAACTATTGTGGTATTGAATATGTAGCTTATGTATCTTATTTCTTATAAGTTGCTTGTTGAGCGGTAACCATGTTTCTGGGGACGCCATCAACTATTACACCTTTGTTGAATATCATGTGAGTTGCTATGCATGTTCGTCTTGTCTGAAGTAAGGGTGATTTATCATGATTAAATGGTTGAGTATGCATATTGTTAGAGAAGAACATTGGGCCGCTAACCAAAGCCATGTATCATGGTGGAAGTTTCAGTTTGGACATTAATCCTCAATCTCTTATGAGAATATTATCTGTTGTTGAATGCTTATGCATTAAAGAGGAGTCCATTATCTGTTTTCTATGTTGTCCCGGTATGGATGTCCTTGATGTCTACGCACGCTTCTATTCCTGTAGACAGTGTTGGGCCTCCAAGAGCAGAGGTTTGTAGAACAGCAGCAAGTTTCCCTTAAGTGAATCACCCAAGGTTTATCGAATTCAGGGAGGTAGAGCTCAAAGATATCCCTCTCAAGCAACCCTGCAATTACGATACAAGAAGTCTCTTGTGTCCCCAACACACCTAATACACTTGTCAGATGTATAGGTGCACTAGTTCGGCGAAGAGATAGTAAGATGCAAGTGATATGGATGAATATGAGTGGTAATAACAATCTGAAATAAATATGGCAGCAAGTAAACATGCAGTAGAATAGTAAATAAACGGTGATTCGATATTTGGAAACAAGGCCTAGGGATCATAGTTTCACTAGTGGACACTCTCAACAATGATCACATAATAAAACTACTCTACACTCTTTTGTTGGATAACAAACACCATTCATTGTGTAGGGCTATAAAAGCACACCTCAAGCCGGAGTAAACAAGCTCCACAACGTCCGAAGTTCATATTAAAGTAACCTCTAGAATGCATAATAGACCGTTGCAATTTAGACCGAGTACTAACATAACATACGCTGTCAACAATAGCTATGAAAGGGGGAATAGATCACATCAATACTATCATAGTAATAGTTAACTTCATAATCTACAAGAGATTACAATCATAACCTACGCCAAGTACTACGTGATGCACACACTGTCAACATTACATCATGGAGGAGGAATAGACTACATTAATAACATCACTAGAGTAGCACATAGATTAATAGTGATACAAAGCTCATGATCACATAAAGATCACACCATGGGAGAGAGATATGAACCACATAGCTACCGGTAGAGCCCTCAGCCTCGGGGGAGAACTACTCCCTCCTCATCATGGGAGACAGCAACAGCGATGAAGATGACGGTGGTGTCGATGGAGATGACTCCGGGGGCAATTCCCCGTCCCGGCGGCGTGCCGGAACAGAGACTTCTGTCCCCCGAAACGGACTTTCGCGATGGCGGCGGCGCCCCTGGAGTCTGTCTAGAGTTTCGTCAATTGTTGTCGGATTTTTAGGTCTCGAGGGATTTTATAGGCGAAGAGGCGGCGCGAGGGGGTGCCTAGGGGGCCCACCCCATAGGGCGGCGCGCCCCCCCTCTTGGCCGCGCCAGCCTATGGTGTGGAGGCCCTGGGCCTCCTCTCCGTCTCCCCTTCGGTGTTCTGGTCCGTCTCGGTGAAATAAGATGTTTGGCTTTTGTTTCGTCGAATTCCGAGAATATTGCCCGAACAGCCTTTCTGGAACCAAAAACAGCAGAAAACAGGAGCGGCACTTCGGCATCTTGTTAATATGTTAGTTCCGGAAAATGCATCAAAACGATATAAAGTATGAATAAAACATGTAGGTATTGTCATAAAACTAGCATGGAACATAAGAAATTATAGATACGTTCGAGACGTATCAGTCCTAAGTTGAGATCTATCAAAAACGAGAAATCAAATGCGATCTATCTCCTTGGACCTTTGTACAGGCGGCATAGAGGTACCCCTTTGTGACACTTGGTTGAAACATATGTAATGCAATGATAATCCATGGAAATCCAAGCTAATTAGGACAAGGTGCGAGCACTATTGGTATTCTATGCATGAGGCTTGCAACTTATAGGATGTCTTATGCATAACACATATGAATTATTACTACCGTTGACAAAATTGTTTCTATGTTTTCAAAATAAAAGCTCTAGCACAAAAATAGTAATCCATGCTTCCCTCTGCGAAGGGCCTTTCGTTTACTTTATGTTGAGTCAGTTCACCTACTTCTTTCTATCTTAGAAGCAAACACTTGTGTCAATCTGTGTGCATTGATTCCTACATACTTGCTTATTTGCATTCATCATATTACTTTGTGTTGACAATTATCCATGAGATATACATGTTGAAGTTGAAAGCAACTATTGAAACTTATATCTTCCTTTGTGTTGCTTCAAAACTTTCTACTAAGAATTTATTGCTTTATGAGTTAACTCCTATGCAAGTCTTATTGATGCTTGTCTTGAAAGTACTATTCATGAAAAGTCTTTGCTATATGATTCGAGTTGTTTAGTCATTGTCTTTACCATTGCTTCGAATCACTTCATTCATCTCATATGCTTTACAATAGTATTGATCAAGATTATGATAGCATGTCACTTCAGAAATTATCCTTGTTATCGTTTACCTACTCGAGGGCGAGTAGGAACTAAGCTTGGGGATGCTTGATACGTCTCAAACGTATCTATAATTTCTTATGTTCCATGCTAGTTTTATGACAATACTCACATGTTTTATATACACTTTACATCATTTATATGCATTTTCCGGCACTAACCTATTGACAAGATGCCGAAGCGCCAGTTCCTGTTTTGTGCTGTTTTTGGTTTCGAAAATCCTACACAGGAAATATTCTTGAAATTGGACGAAACAAACGCCCAGGGTCTTATTTTTCCACGGAGCTTCCAGAAGACCGAAGAGGATACGAAGTGGGGCCACGGGGCGCCGACACCACAAGGCGGCGCGGCCAAGGGGGGCCCGCGCCGACCTATGGTGTGGGGCCCCCGTGCTGCCTCCGACTCTACCCTTCCGCCTACTTATACTTTCCGTCGCGAAAACCCTATTACCGAGAGCCACGATACGGAAAAAGTTCCAGAGACACCGCCGCCCAATCCCATCTCGGGGGATTCAGGAGATCGCCTTCGGCACCCTGCCGGAGAGGTGAATCATCTCCCGGAGGACTCTACATCACCATGATCGCCTCCGGACTGATGTGTGAGTAGTTCATCCTTGGACTATGGGTCCATAGCAGTAGCTAGATGGTTGTCTTCTCCTAATTGTGCTATCATTTTAGATCTTGTGAGCTGCCTATCATGATCAAGATCGTCTATTTATAATGTTACATGTTGTGTTTGTTGGGATCCGATGAATATGGAATACTATAGGGCGGCGCGAGGGGGTGCCTGGGGGCCCACCCCATAGGGCGGCGCCCCCCCCCCCTCTTGGCCGCGCGAGCCTATGGTGTAGAGGCCCTGGGCCTCCTCTCCGTCTCCCCTTTGGTGTTCTGGTCCGTCTCGGTGAAATAAGATGTTTGGCTTTTGTTTCGTCGAATTCCGAGAATATTGCCCGAACAGCCTTTCTGGAACCAAAAACAGCAGAAAACAGAAACTGGCACTTCGGCATCTTGTTAATATGTTAGTTCCGTAAAATGCATCAAAACGATATAAAGTATGAATAAAACATGTAGGTATTGTCATAAAACTAGCATGGAACATAAGAAATTATAGATACGTTCGAGACGTATCAGTCCTAAGTTGAGATCTATCAAAAACGAGAAATCAAATGTGATCTATCTCCTTGGACCTTTGTACAGGCGGCATAGAGGTACCCCTTTGTGACACTTGGTTGAAACATATGTAATGCAATGATAATCCATGGAAATCCAAGCTAATTAGGACAAGGTGCGAGCACTATTGGTATTCTATGCATGAGGCTTGCAACTTATAGGATGTCTTATGCATAACACATATGAATTATTACTACCGTTGACAAAATTGTTTCTATGTTTTCAAAATAAAAGCTCTAGCACAAAAATAGTAATCCATGCTTCCCTCTGCAAAGGGCCTTTCTTTTACTTTTATGTTGAGTCAGTTTACCTACTTCTCTCTATCTTAGAAGTAAACACTTGTGTCAACTACGTGCATTGATTCCTACATATTTGCTTATTTGCATTCATCATATTACTTTGTGTTGACAATCATCCATGAGATATACATCCATGAGATATACATGTTGAAGTTGAAAGCAACTGCTGAAACTTATATCTTCCTTTGTGTTGCTTCAAAACTTTCTACTAAGAATCTATTGCTTTATGGGTTAACTCTTATGCAAGACTTATTGATGCTTGTCTTGAAAGTACTATTTATGAAAAGTCTTTGCTATATGATTCAGTTGTTTAGTCATTATCTTTACCATTGCCTTGAGTAACTTCATTCATCTCATATGCTTTACAATAGTATGATCAAGATTATGTTAGTAGCATGTCACTTCAGAAATTATCCTTGCTATCGTTTATCTACTCGAGGGCGAGTAGGAACTAACCTTGGGGATGCTTGATACGTCTCCAACGTATCTATAATTTCTTATGTTCCATGCTAGTTTTATGACAATACCTATATGTTTTGCTCTCACTTTATAATGATTTTATGCATTTTCCGGAACTAACCTATTAACAAGATGCCACAGTGTCAGTTCATGTTTTCTGTTGTTTTTGGTTCCAGAAAGGCTGTTCGGGCAATATTCTCGGAATTGGACGAAACAAAAGCCCAAGACCTTATTTTCCCTGAAATGTTCCAGAACACCGAAGGAGAGCCAGAGGGGGGCCAAGGGGGACCCACACCATAGGGGGGCGGGTCCCACCCTGGCCGCGCCGCCCTATGGGGTGGGCCCCCTAGGCACCCCCTCGCGCCGCCTCTTTTCCTATAAAGTCCCTCGTGACCTAAAAACCCGATACCAATTGACGAAACTCCAGAAAGACTCCAGGGGCGCCGCCGCAATCGCGAAACTCCGTTTCGGGGGACAGAAGTCTCTGTTCCGGCACGCCGCCGGGACGGGGAATTGCCCCCGGAGTCATCTCCATCGACACCACCGCCATTTTCATCGTTGTTGTTGTCTCCCATGATGAGGAGGGAGTAGTCCTCCCCCGAGGCTGAGGGCTCTACCGGTAGCTATGTGGTTCATCTCTCTCTCCCATGGTGTGATCTTTATGTGATCATGAGCTTTGTATCACTATTAATCTATGTGCTACTCTAGTGATGTTATTAAAGTAGTCTATTCCTCCTCCATGATGTAATGTTGACAGTGTGTGCATCATGTAATACTTGGCGTAGGTTATGATTGTAATCTCTTGTAGATTATGAAGTTAACTATTACTATGATAGTATTGATGTGATCTATTACCCCTTTCATAGATATTGTTTTTTTTTTGAAATAGATATTGTTGACAGTGTGTATGCTATGTTAGTACTCGGTCTAAATTGCAACGGTCTATTATGCACTCTAGAGGTTACTTTAATATGAACTCCGGACGTTGTGGAACTTGTTTACTCCGGCTTGAGGTGTGCTTTTATAGCCCTACACAATGAATGGTGTTTGTTATCCAACAAAAGAGTGTAGAGTAGTTTTATTATGTGATTATTGTTGAGAGTGTCCACTAGTGAAACTATGATCCCTAGGCCTTGTTTCCAAATATCGAATCACCGTTTATTTACTGTTCTACTGCATGTTTACTTGCTGCCATATTTATTTCAGATTGTTATTACCACTCATATTCATCCATATCACTTGCATCTTACTATCTCTTCGCCGAACTAGTGCACCTATACATCCGACAAGTGTATTAGGTGTGTTGGGGACACAAGAGACTTCTTGTATCGTAATTGCAGGGTTGCTTGAGAGGGATATCTTTGACCTCTACCTCCCCGAGTTCGATAAACCTTGGGTGATTCACTTAAGGGAAACTTGCTGCTGTTCTACAAACCTCTGCTCTTGGAGGCCCAACACTGTCTACAGGAATAGAAGCGTGCGTAGACATCACCTTACTGTTTCGTTTGAAATCCATTCAGTTGTCTGAAGGGCAAGATGAATTTCGTTGGAACTTACATTCCAATGAAAAATTCTTAGTAAGTTCATTGTACAATGCCATTATCCAACCAAAAATACCAGTTGATAAAAACAAGAAGATTTGGAAGATGAAAATACCGCTCAAAATTAAGATTTTTGGCTGGTATTTGCGTCGAGGATTAATCCAAACCAAAGATAATCTCGTGAAACGTAATTAGCATGGGAGTACGCAGTGTGTTTTTTGTCAACACAATGAGACGATTAAATACTTGTTCTTCCAATGTCACTTTGTCGGGTCTATATGGTCATGCATCCAAGTAGCTTCTGATTTGTATCCCCCACTAGTGTGGCCAATATCTTTGGTAATTGACTTCATGGTATCGATCACAGATTTGGAATGTTTATTAGGGTGAGGGCGTTTTCCATTATATGGTCGCTATGACTGTGTAGAAATGACAAAGTTTTTAATGACAAGAATTGTTCTATTTTGCAGGTTATCTACAGATGTACCGCTACTCTCCATTCGTGGTCTACGTTGCAGAAGGTGGAGAACCGCGACCTGTTTACGGAGGTCTGTACACGGTTGGAGAACACGCCAGGGATACTTTTTCCCTACATAGGTGGCAGCATAATCTACGGATTGGGCCTCCGCCTTCACCTTAGCCGTTTTACAATCGCTCATATCTGATATGTAATTCGCCTTTTTTAGCACTCTAGACTTTCGAGAATTTTTGAACGGCTGTGTGCATCTTAGCTATGCAGAGGTCAGGTGTAATTGTTTTTTTATAAGTAATAAAGCATCCATTATAAAAAAACGGGTACCACTGCGTCGGTGGCGAGCACAGGGGACGGGGCACGAGTCGACGATGTGGTGGAGGTGGAGGCAAGGCTAAACGGCAGCGGCACACCAACGTCTGGCGAAGCAGGCAAGCAGCGCAGGTGGACCTCCGCCCGGGCACACGGAGACGACGAACTAACGGCGGCGTTGGGAACCACTGTTGTCCAAGATGCAAATCACCGTTGTCGTTGGTGAGCGGATCACACAGCAGACCAGCCGTCGGGGCCGGAGCCGCTTCAAGGTGAGAAGCTGCATCAGAGCTTCTCGTCGACGACCGCGAAACCGAGCCACATCACGACCGCATAAGAGCTCGGCCAGGGGATCTCACGGCGGCGAAGAACTTGGAAGGGATCACCTCGTGACGACAGCCGCTGCTGAATGTCGCTCTCCAATTCCTTGATCCTTGCGGCATCCAAGCTCCATCGGCCACCGATCTGGAGCATGCTCCACTCGAGCCCGCATCGTCTTTCGGGGCATCGAACAGTGCAGCATGCGGGACAGCCGCAGGGATGGAGCCAGCTTTCGATCTTGAGGGGGGCAAAATAGTGTTGTAAACTTCATGAGGGGGCAGAGTAAGCTAAATCAGCAAGAAATTATAGTTCTAGTGAGCAGTATTCTTCATAAAATCCAAACCATAGGGGGGGCACAGCCCCCCCCCCCCCCCCTCGCCCCCCTTGTCTCCGTCCCTGGACAGCCGGCAAAGCAGGAGCTTCGTGTAGGGGAGAGATGAGGCAAGAAGAGACCGATGAGATAAATGTGAAAATAATAAATAAAATAAAGGAAAATAAAACAAGGCATACATAGGGATATGGCACCATGGCCGCTTTGACCGCTGGGCAAAATTCCACCCTACGACAATTAGGACAGAACTGCCCACCACTATCTCAAACTATCACAGCTATGGCCACACCAAACCGCTCCAAAGCGAAAAAATGGTCTCTAAAAATTTCAAGATGGCACCCAAACTGCGCACAAAAAAAAAAACAATGTGAAAATCAAACTCAATGTACCATACTGTCAGCACGTTAGTATAGTACTTATTTTAATCTGTCTACGTGAAAAGTGTGTTTGGTACATGAACACCAGGATTTTTTAAATCATATTTTTTGGATTACAAAAAAATTTAAATTAAATATCCACATACATGCAAACACTCTGAAGGTACGGTAGAAATTTTGGAGAAAAATATGTTATATTTTAAACTATACAAAAAAGACAAACCTCTGACAAATATCTACTCCTATACGTAGCCACAAATTTGTTTTTTTCATGTAGCTCAAAATACAGTGCAATTTCTACCGAAATTTCACACGAGTATTCAGGATATATGTTTGTATTCATGAAATAAATGTGACGATTTTTTTAAATATTTTGAAAACTGGGAGCATTACTGCTCGTTTGCACCAAATGTGCTTCCGGTTTGATGGGAGTTTTTAATTAGTAAATATAAGATATAAGATGCTTGTGCTACTAACTTTACTTCTTATCTAGCATCTATATTGAAGGAGAATGTTGAGCTAAAAACTCAATTTACTTTGCTAACTAGCAATTATGGGAAATTCAAAAAAAGTCATGGAAAGCTCTCTAGCTCCCATGATAATGTTCTAGTCTCCTATGATAGGCTAAAGTTAGCTCATGAGGCTATCATGTCAAACGTAATATCTTGTGAGCCTTGTGTGGACACTAGCATTACTTCTCAAAATGCAATATTGCGATGTGCTAGCTCTTGTTTTTCATCCACTCATACTATTTCTATATCTTGTGGTGAATTACCCTCATTTCTCTAACAATGGAGGTTCTACTTCCTCTAGTACTTTTGTGGTTACTGGCCATGTAGAGGAAATCAAAGAGCTTAAGTCCCAAGTCACTTCTTTGAAGAAAGACTTGGTAAAGAGTAATGAAGGGAAGAGCAAACTTGACGCTACGTTGAGCGAGCGACAATCTTTCAATGACAAAAGTGTACTTGGATTCAACTTCAACTAGAAGAATAAGTCCAAGATCAACAAGAAGAAGAAGGGTCAATGACAACTCAAGGATCCGACCAAGATTGTGTGCTTCAAGTACAAAATTGAAGGGCATTATGTTAGATCTCGCCATTTGAAGAAAAAACCCGCTTAATGACAAGCAAAAAAAAGGAAGCGGCCTCAAGTTGAACCTCGGGGTCTACCTCAAGTTGAAGAAAGGTCGATGCCCAAGAAGAATCGAGCCAATGCTCCTATTATTGAGAAATCAATTCAGAAGAATGAGGAGAGAAGAACTTGCTACATATGCCGTGAGAAGGGTCACTCCTCCTTTTGCACTATTGGTACCTCATTCAATCTTTCCATCATTGATGATGTTTATTCTCTTCGTAAGAATGAGGTTGGCAATATGTTTGCCAAATATGTAGGCGTTCAAAGTGGTTTCATAAAAAAAACCATTTAGATTAGCAAGTCTATTATGATTAACCTCTTAGGATCCAACTTAGTTAAGAATCAACAAGCCAAACTTTAATCAATAGGTATTTTCAGAGGGTGTCGGCGTATTGGAAACCATGGTTCCCATAGCGATGTCCACGCCGAGAGCGAATAGCCAACATCCACACCACTCTTAATAGAGTAATACTTAGTCACAACAATCAATTCCCCTTGATACTCGTGCTCGATTTATCATGGTATGACTACTTTTTTTTCGAACTTGCCTCATAATTCACTTAAATCTATGAATCGCACGCAGCCACGCCCTACCCTTATGAGCACTTTCGAGACAGTAAGTCTTATAAACTTAAACTGACATTGACAAATCACTGCATGCGTCTCGTTGTCCGTGGGATCTAGAGATTGACGAAGTCACCACATACGTCTTGCTATAGATGGCAACGTTGTCTCCAACTGAAAGATTATTCCACCTTTAATAAAACATCAAAATGTGAATTTAAACTTTGCTGAGTTGGGATGCCACCGTCATCCTGATTTTCATGTTATGACTAGTTTGAGATAGAGGTTTTGTGAAAACGGCGGGCAGTAGCCTCGTCCGTACGTCCTCCGCGTCACTCATCAGGTTCCGCACACGCCGTGTGCACCGAACTGCCCCGCCGTGCAGCCGCAGCCGGCCCCTGGAGCAACCCGGGAGCCACACCCTGTTTCCATTTTAAGAATGGGGAAGAAGACCAATAATGATTTCTTCAAATGGCAAGCAGGCGTTGACCAATACGACCCACACGCAACGCAACGCAGATGCAACGGAGTGGATCACATCGCCACACCTGACCTCATGATCCATATATATATATATATACACAGACTTCCGATCCGACAGCTTATCATCGCGTCCTTTTCAGATGCAGAGATAAGCTAGCTAGCAGGCGCTGACTTTGCTCGGCTCGCGCGCGGCGGCGAGCCGCACCTACCTCGCCGGACGAGCACGGAGGGGCGCGCGAATGCATGGCGGCGCTGCAGATCGCCTTCGCCGTCATCAGCGTGGCGGTGGTCGTCGTCATCGCCTACTTCCTCCACACCTGCTCGCGGGAGGCCACGCCCATTCCGCCGATGCCGACGCCGCCCGGCACCGCTGAGGATGCGGCGGCGACGGCGGGCGGCGACGTTGAGCTGGGGATGGACGAGGCCGCGATCAGCGCGCTGCCCAGGGTAGTGGTGCACGGCGGGGACGCGGCAACGGCGGAAGCTTCCTGCGCGGTGTGCCTCGGGGATTACGACCGGGGAGACGTGCTCCGTGTGCTTCCAGGCTGCGACCACTCCTTCCACCGGCCGTGCGTCGACCAGTGGCTCCGCCTCCGCCCCAGCTGCCCCGTCTGCCGCACGCCGCCGGCGCCCACAGCCCCCTCGCCCGCCCAAGCCGCCAATGATTAGTTCTTAGGGAACTCCGGCATGTAAAGAGAAAGTGTTTATATTATGTACGAAAGAGGAATGGCGAATGTAATTTTGTGGCACCGCAATTTCATGCGAAATACTAGTTCTCAGACTGATTAATACATTGTTGTACGAAACATACACAAGACAACCCTCATTTATTCATTGGAGATAAACAACAGCGTACAAAGGGCAGAGTATTCAGGTCTCACAATACATCACAGGTACACATTGACAAACAGACAGACACACAGACGGCGGTATATGTGTTCCCTAAGATTAATGAGCTTACAAGTTAGATAAACAGACGATGTGGATTGAGGTACATGTATGTTGCGCCGGCGGGGCAATGCCAAAGGGCCGCATAGGGCGGCCGCCCACGCCGGCCATACAAAATGTGACTAAATGCAGAGCCTACGTACTTACCGGTGCTCATCACCCAGTAACGTCAGACTGGCTAAATTAACATGCTTACCCGACACAGACTGATTGATTACAATGCGAATGTGAATGATCGATCCTAGGAGACGCGGGCACGGCGGAGGAAGGGCGAGAGGAGCTGCTTCAGGTGCACTTCACCGTCGAGGCGCCAGGCGACATCTGCCCGTTGCTGACAGCAGGGGATGACTCATTGGTGGCTGCGCCGGGCTGCTGGCTATCTACTGCGGCAGCATCTGCTTTGCCTTCAGATTCCGGAGCAGGAGGAGGAACAGCAGGGTCGCTGGGAGCAGCAACTGAGTTCTCGGTGGGGATACTCACTGGAGGGGCTACTTCCTCTGTAGTCACCCCCTCGGAACTTGCAGGAGGAGCAGCAACGGCCTCAGCTGGCTTTGCATCTTCCTTCTTCTCTTCCGCTTGTGCAGGAGGATCGGCAATGGTCTCAACTGGCTTTGCATCTTCCTTCTTTTCTTCCGCTTGTGCAGGAGGAGCGGCATTGGCCCCAACCGGTGCAATAGGGGCAGCGGCCTCAGCTGGTGCAGCAGGGGCTACGACCTCAACTAGCTTCTCATCTTCCTTTACATCTTCCACAGGTGCCGGAGCAGCCACATCACCCTTCTCTGTGGAATCTTCAGTTTTCGCCTCTTCAGCAGGCTTCATCTCCACATCAGTGCTTTCTACAGCATCTTTGGCCTCTTCAGCTGGCTTCATCTCCACATCGGTGCTCTCTACAGCAACCTCTTCAGCAGGCTTCGTCTCCACATTGGTGCTCTTTGCAGCATCTTCACTGGGGGCCTCCTTGCCAGCCTGAGCCTCCTTATCTTCTTCACCTTTAGGGGCATCCTCGCCAGCTTCAGCCTCTTTATCTTCTTCAACTTTAGGGGCCTCCTTGCCCGTCTCAGCTTCTTTGCCTTCCTCAGTTTCAGTATCCTCCTTCTTCTTGCCCTTTCTGCCACTTGCGCTCCTACTCCGTTTTGGGGTCTTCTCACCCTCGGGGCTATCAAATACCTTCACTTTCTCGCTAATCCGAGTAGACCGCCTCGGGGTATCACCTGCTCATAAACCATTTTGATCAGATCAGATATTCACGCACATGGATTCTACTGCATCTTATAGTTATTGATAGAAGTCACATAATGATGGATCACAAGGGGCAAAGGGCCTCTACCAGTACTCCAATCGAACTCCGATGAAGCAGGGCCTCCAGGGTTTGCCTTTAGGTACTGGTTCAGCTGCCTCTTGTTCTTGATTTCCTCTCCAGTTGGTGATACAAAAATGATCTCAGATTTTCCCCGACTTTGGGGAGTAAACTGCCGTATTAGGAAAGCAGGGATGTTAGTTGATAGCACCGTATAGAGAATGAACATAGTAAATAAATAAAAATACATGGCTCAAAATAAAAAAATTCTAACACTGGAACCCAATTTAACACCTTATAAAATATAAACATCATTAGGAACAAGAACATGTGGAACATAAGAACCTTTTTTACTGCTCAGTGGTTACTATTTAGTGATAAATAAACAATTTATTAGTTAAACATCGTACTTACGATCCCTAATAATGTTTGATATTACTGTTTGGCTTGTAATATTCAAGCATTGCCTTCTATTTCGATATTACTACCATGTCACACAGGTACACAATTGAACAAGTGAGGCAGAATCCGAACTCCTTCACCTTAATAATGTCAGGTTATATTGGCTGTCTTGTATTCAAGCACTTCCTTCTATTCGATACCTCAACGCATATTCCCACCGATACACACAAAAATCAAGCTGGGGCAGAATTTAAGTCTAGCTTCACCCAGCTCTATAGGTATTGCTAATTAGCCACTGTAATCAGTGTCATCAACCACCAAGAGAACTTGTGCAGAAGCACACTTAATGTTAACAACTCGTAGCTAGCGCCCAACAGTATTTACATAACTACATAGTACGTTAAAGAGGGTATAAGAGATAACAATCTCAAGATAGGCACACAACACACACCAAGATAACTTATGCAGAAGTATACTTAATGCTAACAACTATTCCCTCCGCTCGGAAATAAGTTCCGCAGATTTGTCTAGATTCGCATGTATCTAGATGCGTTTTAGTGTGTAGATACATGCGAATCTAGACAAATCTTCGCCATTTATTTCCAAACAGAGGGAGTAGTAGATATCACCCAACAGTAATTACATGACTACACAGTACATTAAAGAGGGTAGAAGATAACAATCTCAAGATAAGACACATGAAAGTTAATAATTCTAAGATGAAAAAGGAGAATCCAAATATCAAGTACTACCCTATTACCGCAAAAAGGCAACATACAGCAAAAAACTTCAGCTGAAGTGTGTACAGTAAAAAAACATCTCAGGATTCAGTAAGATAATCCAATTGAACAAACAATGTCAGAAAGCACACAAAAGTACTACTAAGAATGTTTTGTGTATATCCACAACTGGTACTATGAACTACGATTACTTCACGCACACTAGCAATGGTTCACATAAATTTAATCTAATTCTGGTATTTGGTCCATGGACCTTAGGGATGCACGTGGGGTCCTGCCTATATTCCGCCTCTAGTTCATCACCTTAATGGACCTAGTTTCAGAGGTCCCATGGTGTCACCTTTATGGATTATCTCAAGGAGCCTATTTATAAAGGAAATGTTGCATCCACAAGAATGCTACTTAATCGATCTTGTGTGACATAACAACGGTAAGAGAAGACACACCTAAAATTGCAAAAGGAATCGCATTCTGCATTTCCAAGAATGCTTCAGTTTGGTCCGATAATTTAGTGTCACTCAACTTGTGCAGTCAGCGCCACAGATTTCATAGATGACTTTTAGGCACACTCATTCCAAGCACAGTTGTTAACCATTTTGGAGTAAAATCACATATATATTTTAAAAAAATAAAGTGAAACACAGTCAAATAAACTGGAAGGCCAGTCAATAAAGTGGACAGACAGAACCACACAAATACAAAAGGAAAATTATGAATGTTTTTCTACTTGAAATAAACTATCGCAGATTTGAAACCACCTTTCCACTCAAATCAAGAATGATGCAACTTAAAAAAGTTGTGAACGATTCAAACCAAAGACCAACTAGTTACAGGACGCTGATGCTCACAAACCAGGCACGATATGTTTTGGGGACACAAGAAAACAACATTTGAACACAAATATGGCAATATGCGTGCAACCACGTAACCAGTTTACCGACCATAACACATGACGAGTCCATGTGCTACCAGAGAGACTGTGCCCTCTCGACGCCATAGCAACATAATATTTAATGGTCCAATCATATCACGAAAAGATAGGTAAAATCCAAACTGATAATCAAATAAGTAGCCCATTTCCCTATACGACAAATTAATAATGACAACATAAGTAGCTATGTGAATTTTCAAGTTGCAACCAAACTCTTTTCAGAGAAGTACAACACTTCACTTATATCATCTGGCCAAATAACATTTATCATCTAGAGCAACTAGAAAAAACGCTTTGTACAGAATGAGCTATTCAATACATTCTGGATATGTGCTTAATGCAATAGCAAAACTAGGAAGTCCAACCGCCGTAAACACATCCGATAATGGACAAATAAGCTCGGAAGCTCGGAAGCATGGGGAGTCTAACCGCCATAAGCACATCCACTGAAGAGGTAAACAAGTTCCTAAACTGATAAGATAGTAACTTGTTGAGACTTTCCAATGCAACCCTAGAAAATCACAATGGGCAAATGGACACCTAAGCTGACGGATTGCAAGCATTCGAAACTCTGTCAAACAATTTGCTGCCAACCTAAGGAAAACCCAATTGGTCCGGCATACCAGTGCCAACGTGCTTTCAAATTTCTGGCACAACGCAGTTGAATCAGTTTGTCCTCACATAGCGTTATCTAATATAAGGCTTATATTTTGGGACAGAGGTAATAAAAGCAAAACGAAAAGTGCAAGGCAACAAGGTTCGCTGTAATGGCAACAAATCGCCATCCTGAACGGGGAGACTCAATCGTCAATGGCACGCAGCAGATTACAGCTGCAAACTCAGAAACCCCTCCCATGTCCATTTTCCAACCCTTGCCAAAATAAGGCTAGCCATTCCCGAAGCAGGCCATACCACAGGGCCAACCCAAGCCCCCAAATCTGAAAACAAACAAAATCCACTGCACGTACACAGCAGCAGGTGGAGACAGTTTTGGGTATCTATCTGCCCCCAGACTAATCGAGCTCCGAGGCACTGAACTCCAGGGATAACAGCCTCCATAAGAGGAACGATTCTGCCTCACCAACCATGACATGGCACGCACGCTCCAGCAACCACAACACATTCCTCTGAGCTCACAGTACGGGCACGCACGCTCCAACAAGCACAGCACATTCCTCTCATCTCACAGTACGGGCACGCACACACACGGAGCTCGAATCGAGCTCGGAGACCGCCAGGAGCACCAGCCCGAGCTCAATAGCCTACCCGCAGCTCACCGAAACCCTAGAACCGAACGGGGTAAAATCGCTAGAACCCTAACCCCCCGACGAAACCCTCGAATCCAGCTCGAATTCGCGCTCACCCAGCCGCGGTCCTGCCCCGCTCTGCCTAAACCCCCGCGAATTCACACTCTACAGGGCCCAATTCGACGCAATTCGAAGCGCTTCAGTTGGTAGTAGGTAGCTAGCGAGCGAGCTGTTCCAGATGCGACGGTGCTAGTGGGCAGTAATACCTTCTTGGTCCAGCCCTCGGGCGCGGGCATCTCGACGGACACGAGCTCCTCTCCTCCGCCGGTGGCCGCCATGGTTCTCGGTCGAGTTTGGGGGTTCCCGCTCCTGGCTGGATGGATGGAGTGGTGCAGGTGGGGGGGGAGAGGGGAAACGAGGGACGTGTGGGGATTTGCGGATTTTTATATCTCTCTATCCTACCCCGTTCTGGGAGATAAATAATTAATAATTAACGGCTCCTTTCCGGATACACCCTTCGCACACCCAGTTCCAGCACGTGTCTCGCCGACGTGTGGGCCGGGGGCTCTAACTTCCGCAGCGGGACCCACGCGCCAGTGGGTACGGTGGTAGAGGGTTTGGTAGGTTGTCGCGCGTCGGTCGAGACAAGCGGTGGGTCACGCACGGGACACGGTGTGGGCGGGGATCGGGGTTCCACGGACGCGGTCCATGCACCGCACGAGCTCTCTGCGAACGGGATTCGACTATCTGACTATGGACCTGGTCCAGGAACGCGTCGTGGCGGAGAAAAGGTCGGGACTGAGCGCGCGGGGTCCAAAACTGCATTGCAGCGCGGGGCGTTGGAGTCCGGGGCTGCGGGAGCGGGGCGGGAAGGCGACGAATATTCGTGCGCGGCGGAGGTGGCACGTGGGGCCGCCGCGTCACCGGGATCCGCGTCAGCGTGTGCAACGCCAGGTGGCGACCTCGGCGTGGATAAGGGCTGTGCAGCGGGCGCGGCGCCGCGCGTCGGCCACGTGGCGTGGTAGCTCGTGGGCTGGTCTGGTCGTGTGGTTCGGCTGGGCCGTTGCTAGTGGGATGGGCTGCGCTGGGCTGGGCTGGCTAGAAGGATGGGGAGGTCTGGGTAAATCGTCTTCTGGTCGTATGGTTGGGCTGAGCCCATTCCATAACACCTTCCATGGTATCTCACACGCACGCCCACGCTCAGTCTAAAATAACTCCTTTTCCCAAGTTCGACAGGTTTTGCAATGAAAACAAAAGAAAAAAACAAATATCAGCACTAGCGCAACTTTGTAATCTTCCGAATCTCCCCAAAAAATGTTGCCCACTGGTTCGAAGCGACTTCGATTCCCGCGTGCCCCGCAAAGTTTGCCACATGCATTGCGCGTCTATAGCTCTACTGTACATGTAGCTTCGTGGGGTGCTAATTGGATCGTGTTGTACCTAGGTCGCCACAGGTGCGCCTCGTTTCCCACATGCCACAGAGGTCAACAACACCTTCGATGATGGCAGATACTCAATGTCGTCGCCTCGACCTACACCCTCTTTGTCGTGCAACATCCATTGTGGACGCCACCTTTGGGGAGGAGGGAAGGATTGGGCATACCACCGTACTTCATCGGGCCGTTCACTAAACTAACCCATTTCAATTGTTAATTACTGTTTGACCTTTAAAGCAAAACAAAAACTATACCGGACGCCTCAAATCTTCAAAAGCTTCCCGAAAAAACTGTTCTATTTTCGTGGGAGCAGCCTGAATTCTAGAGGAACTCCCCTACAAATCTCGCAAAACATGACTTGTTTAGCGATGAGAATTTGAGCATGTTTCAACTGAGTCTCGGTCTCTTACAAGCACACCTTCCCTACTCCATCACTTGAGAATCGACCCAACTTGAACCGGGCGTACCTGAGGCCGTCCTTGTCAGTGACCCACCGAGTAGCGATTAATCACCCAATTAATCGCTAAATCGACCGATTTTTTGAACAATGGTTTTGGCCATTTACCAGTAGTTAGCGATATGACAAGAGTTAGTCACCGGATCTCTCCGACCTGAATTGGTGCTTGCTGGTGGTGATGCTTCTCCTCGTGGCGCTCCTATGGGCAGAGCCAGAGGTTGGAGACGATACAACACTTGTTGCTCCACAAATAAGATATGAGGCCTCGATGAGCTTCAATTTTTGGAGTTATCATTGCTTTCTTCTATGGCCGACCGTGGGCGCGAGGGGAAAAGTAGTGTCGGCGTTCTAGAATATCAAGATTGGCTAAGGCGGGGTGTATATGTTGCAATGACATGTTGTACTATGGTAGTCCTTCGTAGACCACCAATCTTCGATCCAAAGGGAGGCATCTTGCGGCGCCGTGAAGACATATGTTCAACCTCCAACACTGGAGGCCCTTCTTCGGTGGTGCGGTGATAAGACTCTTCATCTTTTTCATCCAAAATGGTCTTATCCACCGCGATGAAGATGGTGGTTGACCACAGATCTGGACTTCGATGGTGAGGCAGATGGACTTGATTTTGATTTTAAAAAAAATCTGTGTACACACAATGATCACAATGAATTTAATTGCGGTGATTAGAGATGCAATTTCTAACACCAAAAGGTTAGAAATTGGCAGGGACAGGTGTCCAGCGACAATAGGTGTACTCTGCAACCTCACTAAGCCAATTAATAAAATGATTAATCACCGTAGCTTAGAGCGCACACAACAAAGTGGTCAACAACAGCAAAAAGGTAGCTTTTCAACCCTGCAATGGCCGTGAGAGCAAGTACCTGAGGACCTGCCCTATATGCTTTTAGTTTCAGTGCCAGGATTGGTTCTGTACACAAAAGGCACTATTGCGCTTGGTTGGTGAACCTCTGGATTTTTCCAGCTCTCTTCGCAGCAGGTGGTGACCTGGTGTGATTCTGCTCAATATTAGGAGCCATGTAGGGTAAGAAAGTTTCACCTTCCAGAGGTCTTTCCAGTTCCCATGAACCCTAAAACCCAGTAATATGTAAACCATGCTGCAACTTGCTTTCCTTACTGTAATAACGTATTTCTGATTTTTCTAAATCAGCTCACATGTGGCCCACATGATGGGCATGTACAAAGTCAGAGTTGACCCAAGAAAAGGTGATGCCAACTAGCACTATCAAGAACACACACCATAGATATTAAAATTCCAAAAAGTGTTTGACCTGTCAAACATGATGTACACACACCTCATCTACACTTTCACAACGGCAGCTCACCTGTCACACTCAAAAGAAATTTGCTTGTGGTGGATCGGATGAGTGCCTGCCACGCACCGGAAAAGCAGAGCGTTGACAGCGAGAGGTTTTTAGTTCTGATAAGTCTTTGCAGCGATGCTGACATATAACTGTTCATTATCCAAGGATTATGTCATGCTCAGAAGGTGGTTAACTGAATTATAGTATTATGCATTCACATGTCAGCATCTTGAAGAACCCAAAAGTTTCACAACTGTGAGACTGGCAGAGAAATCAGTAGGCAAAAATACCACGAGGGACGACCAAGGCATAATTAACATTGAGGATCTAACGATTACAAGTCCAGCACAGCTCAATTTCAGGACAGGTAGGAACTAACAGCATTTTTCTTTCTTTACAAAATGAAAGCTCCTAGTGCCTGAAAATACACACACAGAAAGGGAAGGAGTTCGGTTACCTATACTAGTCAGTTCCACTTCATCTTAACTAGACAGCAAACAGTGCAAACTCAAGACGACGAAGCCAGATCTTCGATCTGGATCGCTTCAGGGTTCGCCCTGAAAAAGAGGCTCTCTCTGTATGTTAAACGTCGGGGCTGGCAGATCTCAGCTGCCATGGCGGGACTATACAACGGCGACTGCAGATGTCAGGGCAACCTCCATGGCGGGCGGTGGATCAGGCCAGGAGAACTCAAAAGGGGCTTCGATAGCGGGGAATGGGGCTGGGAGGGTGATCTCTCTGGGGCATGACTCGGTGTAGTGGAACTCGATCTGGAGGCGGTGGTGCAGTGGCGTCGACGCCATGAGCCCCTTCTTGATGTCAGCCTGCAGTTCACGGATCGGGATGGCGGCCAAGAAGCTCTTGATGTACTCCTTGCACGCCTCCTTGCCCTTCAGCACGAGCAGCTCACTCTCCTCGGTATCGGTCCCGCTGTCTTGCTCGGTGGAGGAGCTCTCCGAGGAATCCTTCTGTTGTGTGCTGGAATCAGAGCTGGCTTCTTTCTTTTCAGCCGGCACTTTGTGGATTGTAGTGTTGTCGTCGAACTTCAAGATGTATGCCTGGTCGCAACCTTCAAACAGCCTCTCGCCAAGTGTATCAATGATGTAATATGCGTCGGCCTCGACCTTGAGAACAAAGAAGTGGTCATTCCAGCTGACAACATATAGGGTGGGTTTGTCAGTGGAACACTCCGCTGCTCGGCTGATCTCTTCCCAGATGTTATCAAACGACATCGCACCATCAAGGAAGTCAAATCCACTGGCATCCTCCACACTTTCAGGCTGGAAAAACCCCACGAATGACTTGTTAGGAGCAACTGTGAGCGGGCGGATCTTGGCATGAAGTACTGTTTCAAGATCAAAATGCTTGTCAGGGAAGCGCTCTCGATAGGTCTCATTCTCGCAAAGCTTCCTCCACTCTAGAGACCCTTCTCGGATGAGGTTGTCAAACTGTGAGCGGATTGGCATCAGCTCCTGGTTTGCTTGGAACCAGTCCGCAATGACAGCCACCAGCGCAGTGCAGGCGCTCTCCCCAGCAGCCCGTTCACTCCTCTGGTCTATTGATGCAAAGAACACCTCAGTGAGAAGCTTCAAATGGCCATCACGACTAAGTACTTCCTTTGACTCCCAGTTCCCAACAACAAAATTGTCATCACCAAATACTGACTCCATACTGTTAGCCGAACCATTTGATCCCTGGAAACAAGAAAGAAAATATGCTATCAACAAGCCTCAACCAATAGTGGCAGTAAACCAGAAATAAATATGAAGGAAAATGGGCAGGATGGCAGTATAGAAAGAAAAAAAATCAAGATTCTTTACAAGATATCCATACCTCCGAAACAGATCCATCAGAAGAGGTTAATATCCGTCGATCATAGTCAATATCATCCCCACCCTCTTCTCCATTCTTGTTCTTCAATAATGGTTCGCCTTTCTTCGGCACTTTGACTTTTCTCCATGGAAGTATGCTCCTTTTTCGCCGAATAACCATGGAGGTATGCTCTTCAGCAGTGGAGGATGATTCTTTCTCTGCTTGATAACCGGCATCCGATTTTCGGTGACTGTAATATATCCAGTCCTCGTGCTCTCCATCAATCCTTGCATGTGCATAAAAGAGACCACCAGCATAATTCACAGACTGCAGCGAACCATAGCTGAAGGACTTCCTGACAGTTGCGCCACCCAAGTCCTCATCCCTCTGTCTATCATCTATATCAGAGTCAGAGTCAATAGTGCAAGGGTATTCGGCGCCATCACTGTGAACATATTTATCACTGTTGTCGTCCTCTCTGTTAGCCTTTTTGGACCTCCGTATTGACACAAAATCTGTAATATGTTTCACCTTTCTCAGTCCAGCTTTAATGACAGAAACCTCATCTTTTCCAGAAGGGACCGAGTCACCAGAGGAAGGTGACAATGGAGCAGTAGCAACAGAACGCTGTGAAGCATCGGGCGATTGCTGAGGAAGTCTTAGTTCCACCAAACTCAGAGTGAGCTGGAAAAAAATGAAAGTAATTCACAAACTGCTTGACTATAGGATATATGTTCAAATGGGAAAAAGATATATAGCATCATATCACCAACATACATGAAGTGACGGGGAAGATTCAGGTGTGCCATTGGGCACTGATAATGGGAGGATAATCTCAACTTCCTCTTCAGCAGCAGATGTGTAATCTGCTAGGTTCAATGACGCAGTTCCCAGAATCGATTCACTCTTTGGCCCTTTATTTGAATCCTGTAACAACAAAGACAGATCATTGAGAGGACGGAACAAAATGCAGGACATCATCAGGACAAAGCCAATGAAAAGAAGGCCCAAAATGTTCTACACAATACATTTCGCAGTAGTAGTTAACTCGGCAAAACTGGTAGCCTGCCTCAGTACGGATTTAAATACACTGGTGAAAAATTGTAATTAAGGCTATAATGGCCTCAAGTTTGGCTATCCATTTCCATTGCATGATAATCGGGTGACAACTGGCAAGCTCCTGCTAGAGCAACTACCAACGACACGACGTATTCAAAACAATTAAACGGCACCACAACACACCAAGCGAACAACACGACAAATTGATAATACCACCAATCACGAACTAGTCAAAACTAATGGGATAACAAACTAAACGCACCCCATTTTTTTCATCGTGGCGGCGTTTGTCTAGAGGCTCACAAAGCAACAATTGGCAAGACATGGACAAGAAACCTAATCAATTCATGCCAGGCCAATCTGTCCTGAGTTTGCCAAGTCCGGAAACAGTATGATTATGCGAAATTCCTGATTTACCTATGTGTCGTCCTAAAGAGATACAGCCGTATGTTGAATCCTATCGCTTTCTCCTTGCATCAAACCTAGTTTGTGCCAGCCAATCTGAAGCTGTGAATATGAACAACATAATTTCTTTATTACTGACTCGACAGCTAGGCTGAGTAATCTATTCAAAATTCCCAACAAAGCCGAGCCCGTTTGGAGATTCCAAATAACTACATAATCTAACTACAATAATGTACCAGAATCCTTATCATCCAGGCAGCGGAAAGGGGGCAAAAGGAGGCTAAGCCCAATCATCATATCAAAAACTGAAATAAAGACCAGCACCAACCAAAATTGTCATATAGTCTGTTAACGCGTGCTTGTTGCCTTGGATTTTTTTTGCTTGTTTGTAAAAAGCAGGATCCAAACGAATTTAAAGAAGTTATCGTTTTCAACGAATAACCACTACGACTGACCTTTTCAATGGAAAAAGTCAAAGGTTTCACCATCACTATGACCGGAATGAAATGCTAAACAATTCCAAACAGGAATAATTCAAGCACCCATGGGCCATGGTGACTTAATCTATTATTGATCTAAGCAAATCAAAATCGATGGGAAGAGCGGGTAGAAAATCGTCAAACAATAAACCCATCGATATCGAAATTTCATCGAGCACATAGAAAACCATATCAAGATTACTTTGTTTTACACATGAAAGTCCCGGAAAAGGAAAAAAAACGTACGCGGAGAGGAGAGGAGTGTGCTCACATTGAGGACGGAGAAGGAGAGGTCCCATGGTTGGAACGCGGCGGCGGCCTTGCGGTGCGACGTCGCGGCAAACGTCACCACATCCTCGAACTCCTCCTCCCACTCTACCGCCGTCGCCGGCGCCGACGACGACGACGGGGCGTCGGCCGCCACCGCCGCCGCCGCCGGTGACTCCAGCCGCGTGCGGTTGCGGCAGACCCGGATGCCCTTCCACCGCGCCTTGGGGCCCTTCCAGGTCACCTCCACCGCCATCCTCGCCTCGGCGTCCGCATCCTGCAGCCCCTCCGCCCGGCGCACCACGAGCCGGACGCTGAACTTCCTCGCCGCCGGCGGCCACGGCCACCGCATCTCCGATACAAGAACAAAAAAAGGAGCCTTGAACTCAAGAACCCTTCCGGGCAGAAAGCCTCCTCCAGCACACACTAAACCGAAACGCAAACCCAAGCTCCTCCCACCAGAAATCTCCGAGAGCGCCGCTCGCGCAGATTCCCGCGGCCGAGCCTCGAATCGGTCGCAAGGTTGGATTTTGGCGGGGGAATCGGGGTCGGGCGAGCAGATTTGTGTCGGGTTGGGTCGGGATTCGGGGAGTTCGTTGGAGATTGGGACGCGGAGGAGGAGGAAGAAGAAGAAGAATATACGAGGAGAGATGCAGCGGGCGGACGGGGAGGAGAGTGAGGAAGAAATAAACAGGGAGGAGGCTACTTTCGTACTTTCCTTTCCTTGGGGGTTTTTACTTTTTTTCTCAGCCAGAAAAGGAAAACAATTTGTTTTCCAGGGTGCGGTGGGGCCCACCGGCCAGCCTCGCTAGGAGAGTAGTAGTTTTAGTATTTTACAGGAAAACAGGTCTGATAATTTTTCGTGTCTGTTTTTGATCTGGTAGTTTAGTTACAGCTAATCTAGAAGCTTTTCGTTGCTGATTTTGTGGATAAGGTTTTACTGCGTTTGTTCTTGTGCTTCGTGACGTGTTTTTGGTTGATCCAAGCCGTTGGATCTGGTACCGACCGTCAAGGTGGTGAGGCGCGTTGATCCATCCATGAACTGCTCCCGCGTATTTGGTGCCCTTGGGCCAGTTCCAAACGGCTTGAAATAGTTTATAATTATATCATACACAAAGCAAAAGCATGTCAAAAAACTAAAATCAAATTACTGTTATTTGGTTATTAAATTATTTCGTATTACTACTAGTTTTTCTGTTTTACTAATGAAGATTTTTTAGATATTTTAAAATAGATTAGATACAGCCTAAAATGAGTAAACCTACAAATTACAAGACACGTCTAGATAAATGTACTCCCTCTAGTTTAAAATCAGATACATCCATTTTTTAACAGTTATTTTAAATTGGAGGGGGTATTTATGAAAAAAAAAATTAAAGATGTGAGGGTGCACGAGAAGACTAGTGCTCTAGAATCGAAGTTAAGACCATTATTTTCTTTTCCGACTAGATTCGTTTATCAACATGGTGCGAAAACGTGTAACCTCTACAAGATTTTGTAAGTGTAGAAAGAACTCAAGCAGTTACATATTTTTTTTATCTTGGAATTAATCTTTTGGCTCTTTTTGCGGTGTTTTTTTTTTCTTTACATTTAGAAGATCACATTTTGCACCCAAGAACTTAAGTTCCCGTGCACATTTGAATTTTTGCAGATAGGACTTAGCATCCACTAAAACACAACATATTGCTTACTGGTTAAAAAGGAACTAAAAACATGCATGAAACTATTTGCAAAAAAAATGATATTTGGTTTGATGGCATATCTATGTATAGCCTGGACATTAAGAAACTTATAAAAATACACTATGTGACAGAAATGAAGGTTCGATTATTAAGCTGCATACTTTTTTGCGGGAAATTATTAAGCTGCATACATGCCTCGTAGCATACGTGCAACCAGCTAGTCATATGGTTTTGGTCAAAGACTGATCGAAAAAGCTAGTGGAGCCAAAAGTGGGGGATTATTTAAAGCTAGGCGCATGTTTGTGCTTGTGTGTTTAGCAATACTCTCGATCGTGATCTTGACAAAGCTAGTTAATTAACTGAACGAACTACTTAACCATCATCAGAAGAAAAGATAAACCATCTAAAAAAAAAGATAAACACCAGCTGAACGAGCTAATTCATGGACCATCCTTCGAAGAGAAGCAATATGGAAAAAGTAATTAACTTCCATGGAAAGTAATTTGTGTTCGATACGAAGCATTCTCATCAGCCTAAGAAAAAATGTGATCAAATTCTTTTTCTAGCATCAAGAAGAAGATGATGAATCGGACCATGCAAGATTTGGATTATATGCTGGCCAGCTGGAGGACAGTCATGTGCATTTTGCAGAAAAATTCTTCTCCACCCATCGGTTTTCCCGGCCAGCTAAGAGAATAGTATGCCTGCCTGCGTGCGTGCGTACAGCGTAGAAGGCGATGCACTACAAGCAACTCCAAGGTACATCGGCATCGCATTCCATTGTTAAATGTTCCTTGCAACATACCAAAATTCTCCCGGGAAATACTTCATGGGCAATCTCACTTTTTTTCCGGAGAAGACAACGATGAGTCGATCGATGACACATCAACTTATCTATCTGTTCCTTAGGTCATCCTAAGTGATGAGAGCAACGAGGAACCTTTGTCCATGAAAGTGCACTTGAAGTCTCTTTTGACTTTTTTGGGCACTACACCTACGGACTACGGTGCCAAGATAACATGAGATTTGTCTTATCTCCTTTTGGGTGTCTTGACCTCTTGACCTGGGCCAGGAACGAATTAGTTAAACATCTGGAATATTTTAGAGATTGGGATGGCTCATATTAACATTCTGCATTGCCCATCAATAGCATGTGCACAGCATCTACGACCTAAAAAAGACAAGCAGCCCTCTACGACCTAAAGGCCCCCAACCCTCCGCCCCCAACCCTAACCCTCCCGCACCCCGCCCTCCGCCGCCGCCGGTAGCGCCGCCGGGGGCAAAGTCCCTCGGGGCGTGGCGGCGGCGGGGGCCCTTCCTCGTCGCCGCGTGCAGATCGGCGGCCGGATCCCCACCTCCTCGATGCTTGGCGAAGCAGACGCGCGTGGGATGGGCGACGGCGGCGGTGGCCCTCCTCCCGTCGGCTGTCCCCTGGCGGACCGGTCGGCGCGGGTGGGATGGGCGGCGATGCGGTCTCCCTCTTCTCGTCGGCTTCCCGCGGCACTCCGGCGAGGGGTTGGTGGTGGGCGGCGGCCGGACCCTCGGTCCGCGCCATGCCATCCACCCCCGCCTCTCGTTGGTGCGTGGAGGCGATCTCGGGCATCTTCCGCGACACGAGGGCGCCGGGGCAGCAGCCTTGGGTTTGACGGAGGAGGTGGCCTCTTCTTCGCCGGAGAGGGTCGGCCTACGGTTGGTGGTGGTGGATTTTTGATCTATCATCGCCGACCGGCGGTGAGATGGAGGTGCATGGAAGCCGGCGATGGTGTCGCCGGTGGAGGGTTGGGTTGGCCAGCCCGGGATGGTCGCCGACGTGGGGGTCCGGCCTCGAATAAAGGCGGCGGTCCTAGGGCCTCTCTTGCGTGAAGAGGAGGACCTACCGGAGGCCCGGACTCGTGATCCGGCCGGAGGGTTGAGTTCCGGAAGGCTCCGCCGGCGAATGTAACGGTGCTTTGCCTGGAGTTTGCTGGATCGGAGGTATTCGGTCGTGCGCACCCATGCGTTTATTCCGACCGTTTGGTGCTTGGAGGGAGCGGCGCGAAGCTCTTTTTATCGTGCCGACATCAAGTGACTATGGATCCATGATGAAAGTCGGAAGAAGAGAATTTCATGAAGGCCGGAGGGAGGACTAGCTAAGGGAGGTTCAAGTCTCCGCGCTGTTGAGGGGCTTGCTTGGTGTCCGGGATTCACAGCAGCGGTATGAAAGTGGGGGTGACAACACATGTGAAGCGCAGAGTCCTACCTTTCAGGGTGAAAATCCAAGGTCTGGCCTTAACTGGTTGTGCCTGGCAGTGACCTTGATGGAGGCATTGTTTTGAGAGTGGGAACTATCTTCAGGGTGAAAACCTAAGATCTTTGATCGGGCGACGACGATGTTGGAGCACTGTTCCCTTCTTGGCGGCGTCGTTTTTTGGAGAGTCTGCAATTCAGGTGTTGTCATGTTGGTGGATGTATTGCTGTTGTTAGGTCTGTGATACTGTAGCGGGACTTTTGTTTCTTAGTTTTCTTTTCGTTTTTTTCTCTGTGTGCATCCGTAGTGCCATTAGGGTGGTGCGTTGTTGCTGAGGCTGAGTGTAATTGGTATCTCTCGATATTAATATATGGGATTTCTATTTTCGTGCCCTCGGGTCCTTAGTTGTACTCAGTTTTCCCCAGCTCCTTAGTTTTTCCTCAGTTTTCCCCAACTTCTTGTCTATAACCCGCAGAAAGAGCTCGGACGGAAGGAATCCCGTTTAGTTGACGTTGGTTGGTGCGCTGGCAAGTGGGGCCGCTGTTGGTGCCCCGCGGTGGACACGTCTCCACTTATCCGGATCATCGTGGGACCCACAACTTGTCCACGTGAGAGCGCCGGACCCACGGCTTACCCGGGTGACCGTTGCAAAATGGGAGCCCGAGCTAGCCCCGCGCCCATGCCCGTGCCATTGCTTCCCTTTCTTTCTCCGCGCCCCATTGTTCTTCTTCTCCGCCGGCGGCAGCCCTTCTCCGAGCACGCGGGTGATGTCTAGTTTCTCTTCGACCTCCCGTTCTTCATGGCCGCGGTATGGACCCGTGCCTTTGACAAGATGCCCCGACTGCCCACGCCAGAGCCTCCGGCGGTCGATGCGCAAGACGGACGAGAACGGCAACCGTGGACGTGAGTTCGTTGCATGCGAGAGCTTGCCATATAGAGAGGGGATAAGGTTAGATCTCGCTCCAATTTCTCTGTTTTCTCTCGATTTTCTTGTTATTCCCTCGAATTTGGGATTTAGGGTTCACGTTGTTGTTTTCGGATCTTGAAGAAATGCGGGCATTTCGAGTGGATCGATGTGTACGTTCGAAGGCTTCGGTTGCGAGGAATCAATTGGCGCTATTGGGGGCGCAATTTGGGAGGGGGGACTTGTCTGTAGAGAATGCGGCGGAGAGAGGAGCCGTTCCGATTAGGGACCTTCCGATTATGCCTAATGCTCCCAATGCGGAACTGGTGGAAGTGAAGGGAGAACTGAAGAAAATGAACAAGCAGTTAAGGCAGCTGATCGAGTTGAAGAAGCAAGCTAATCTGATGGCTGGTTTTTTTTTTTGTTGTATAATTACGATCGGATTCTTATCATTGCTCACAAGGCGCTAGAAGTTGTTACAAGGGATACCTAGTTACAAATCCATTATTCAGTTGGGATGTACTTGTAGTTGTTTTCAAAGTTAGTGTGTGCATTCACCGAAATTACCAAACTATATTCCCTAAAAGAAAAGGACAGCTAAAGATAGTTGATAATTGTTAGAGGGGTGACAAATAATGCAATCGCCGAAATTCGCAAAAATGTATGCCTCATGTTTATAACAAAATTATACCACTTTTAGGCCGTTTCAAAATACCAATACTATATCCCAAACTATATTCCCTAAAAGAAAAGGACAGCTCAAGATAGTTGATAATTGTTAGAGGGGTGACAAATAATGCAATCCCCGAAATCCGCAAATATGTATGCCTCATGTTTATACCAAAATTATACCACTTTTAGGCCTTTCCAAAATACCAATACCATATCCCAAACTATATTCCCTAAAAGAAAAGGACAGCTAAAGATAGTTGATAATTGTTAGAGGGGTGACAAATAATGCAATCGCCGAAATCCGCAAAAATGTATGCCTCATGTTTATACCAAAATTATACCACTTTTAGGCCTTTCCAAAATACCAATACCATACTATATTCCCTAAAAGAAAAGGACAGCTAAAGATAGTTGATAATTGTTAGAGGGGTGACAAATAATGCAATCGCCGAAATCTGCAAAAATGTATGCCTCATGTTTATAACAAAATTATACCACTTTTAGGCCGTTTCAAAATACCAATACTATATCCCAAACTATATTCCCTAAAAGAAAAGGACAGCTCAAGATAGTTGATAATTGTTAGAGGGCCGACAAATAATGCAATCACCGAAATCCGCAAATATGTATGCCTCATGTTTATACCAATACTATATATTAAGTGGCAAACTCGTCATTGCATTCTCCACCGACGAGAGAGAGAGAGAGAGAGATGGGTGGCCACGAAGAGAGAGAGAGAGAGAGAGGTTGCCACGAAGAGACGGATAGGGGTATACTGCCCGTTAGATCAGTGGATCAACGGTTCGTGGAATCGATCCGTGTGACAACGGCTCAACCAATCAGGATAAGTTTGGGCTTCTCGAGCATTTGTGACAGTACTTGAGGGCAAAGCTGAGTAGTACTAAGAATCCAAGGGCACATAAATAGTAAATAGACTAAGGGATTCAAACAAAAGAATTACAAAATGAAAAATGTGTGTTTTGTACAATATAATTCATATTGGGCTACATCAAATTATTTGCAATTCAAATATACATGAGTGTGACAATTATGGCATCATTTAGACAAACTATGTTTTGGGAAAGATGTTTTGCAAAGGGGTTTGGGTGGAAAACCATGCATCTTCATAGCTACACTAGTGATTCCGAGAAGTGGCAATTTGTGGTAAAACTTGATTTATATATGTTTGTTAAGGTTTTCTAGGTGGCGAGGTTGCGTAGGAAGACTCCATGAGTAGTTGCCACTATGTTTTTATTTTTTTGGATTTTTTTGCGCATGAAATGACTCAATTAGCTATGTTAATCTCATTTGTTGACTCTCTGTTGACCGGCTACTTGAGGGTAAAACTGAGTATATTGCACTTGCCGGTCTAAGTCCTCGAGGGGAAAAGCGAGTACGGATAAAATTTACGTATAAGGCCCGAGGTTATAGCTGAGTACACCAAACGTCCCGGGGTTAGACTCGGGTAGCGGTGCACGCTGCAGCCGTGCATAGCGGACGCGTGTTGCCGTGCATAGCGGACGCGTGTTGCGGTACACGCCACCTTCGTCTTTATAGAGCCCCTCTTTCTCTCCCTCGACGCACGTTCTCACCGGCTCACTTCGCAACCGCCTCTCCTGTCCCATCATCTTCTCCACAACCGAAGAAAAACCCCGAAGAAAACCGCCGGCGATGGAGAAGAATGAGATGCCCATTGTCGGCACATCGGCCGCCGCCCCGTCCAGGCCCCTGTCGCCGCTTCCATCGTAGCGGCCGGCGCATCGGCCGCCGCCCCGTCCGGGCCCCCGTCGCTGCTTCCAACGTAGCGGCCGGCGCATCGGCCGCCGCCCCGTCCGGGCCCTGTCGGCTGCTTCCAACGTAGCAGCCGGCGCATCGGCCGCCGCCCCGTCCGGGCCCCTGTCGGCTGCTTCCAACGTAGCAGCCGGCGCATCGGCCGCCGCCACCGTCCGGTCCCCGTCGATTGGGACCCGTACGAACCGATGCGGTACGACGCGCCGGAGAACCCCTACGACACCACCATCGTCGACAACGAGCCGGAGGTAACCCTTTGTTCCCTAGTTCTTATCTCATTTCAATCATTTTGTGTTAGATCTACCGTTATTACGGTTCGTACATTCCTAGTTCAATCCTTTTTTGTTAGATCTTGCGTTATTACTGTTCGTCTGTTCCTAGTTCGATCCTTTTGTGTTAGATCTTGCGTTATTAGTGTTTGTGATTTGCTTTTGTTTAAGATTTGTGCCGATGATGATGAATATTTGGGCATAAATTGATTCGGGAGTTTAGTCGGTAAACAATTGGTGTGTACAAATTTGTTGTGCATGATCTTTGGTTTGCTTGACTCAAATCCTGGATATAAGTGTGTCCAATGTAAGCGAGGCTACCTCTTTTTTTCGAGCCCATATTATCATGCATGATTTTTTGTTCACTCTCTTGTTCCATCATCGTTGCAATTGACTCCGTGTTTTTTGCACGATCTTTGGTGCTACGTGACAGGTGCGGAAGCGAGCGACGTCGATAGCGACGACGAGTCCTTCCACACCAAGACTCGTCACGTCCTCGAGAGGCTGCGGTCCGGCCATTACGATGGCCCTTTTGCTCGAGGCATTTACAAGTGCCCCTTACGCAACAGGAAGCTCCGCGCCACCGACTTCAACTCCCTGGTGAACCATGCTGAATCCATTGGCGGATGTGGCGCTAGAGTTGGAAGGACCGTGAACGTGCATGCGTACATGGCCAAACACAAAGCACTTGGGATTCACTGCGCAACCTCCAAGCGAGTCACACGCGCTACCCGGAGGCGTTGAACGTGCCTCATCGCACTCTCGTATGTGATCTGCTCTATCTATAGAGCAGCTTAATTTCATGTAAATTGTAGCTTATGTTGGATCTATCGGTACTACTTTTGGATCTGTCCTGAATATATCTATGCTATGTTGGTTGCTTGTATGCAGCTTATCCTATATTTTTTCTCTGGATTTGTGCCCTAGATTTCCTACCTGATTGGGTAAAAACGAAGGCATAAAGAAATGAATGGCGTTAAAAAACAGAAGGAGAAGCTGCTCTAGATTTGCTACCAATTTGGGCTATCAAATATGAATGAGATCGAGCGATAGAGAGGAAAAAGGTACATTAAAAACTGCTAATCCGGGCGGAAGAGACGAAACCACTCGTGCCCCCGTCCCGGACCCACACGGCTCCACACGCTACGGCCCCACACGCTTCGGCCACACAAACACGGCCTCGTCCTGTCCCACGCGGTCCCACACGACGCGACCCCACAAACGACACGACCCCACTCGTCGGCACGGAACGGTCAACTTAACGGATTCCTTCCGTCCGAGCTCCTTCTGCGGTTCAGACAAGGGCTTGGGGAAAACTGAGGAAAAACTAAGGAGCTGGGGAAAACTGAGTACAACTAAGGACCTGAGGGCACGAAAATAGAAATCCCTTAATATATTCCCTTTATCGAAAAATGTGCACAGCATCTCTAATCTTGTGCTTGTTTGCCAAAAATAATCTTATCTTCGGCACAAATCTTTGCAATGTTTAACACATTCAGTTGTCTTTAAGGTGCTGCCCACAAATTAGTAAGCTCCGAGCGTCTTCTTTTTTGTTGCATGAACTCTATCTATAGCCACGTAGGATGATTGTTGAGTTGAAAGAGGGGAAAAATATATATGTCTTCCCATTTGTTACTTCATCTGGCTAGTATCAAAAATACATTTTTTTATTATACAAGTCACTAACACTAATCGAGAAAATTATATATAATTCTACTTCGTATGATGGTGCGTATTAATGTGAATGTTGCACGCAACCATAGAGAAGGCGACACCACATGCAACATACTTAATTAACCCAGAAGAAAAGAGTATTTTCACATAATTAATCGTGCTATCTATTAGTTGATTTTGTTTCCTTGGTACCTGCAATATGAGTTTGTGGTCTTGTATACAAGAACGGAGGAAGTAGGAAGTATGTATTCTCGTATATTTTCTCGTTTAATCTTAATAACCTTATAGATCCACAACCATGCAAATATTACTTGATAGAATGACATTAAAATAAAATCCATTGTGTAGCAAGTTTTTTTCTTCACAACACGGAATGCATGCAGAAGAAAATCTAGACTTGTGGAGTTCCAATATTGATGAAATCACCACTTGTGATTCGTTAGCGACAAAACACATTGTCCCTCACAGAAAGATAATATTGTTTGACACGAACACACATATCCCTCTTCTTTAGCAAAGAGGCGGAAAAACACATTGTGATGCTTCACCATGCAGACTTGCCATGTCGAGTCTAAAAGGTCTTCATTTTACAAATGTTGAAAATGGCTACTTCTCAATAATATTCTAATCCAACATGCGACGAGATTGTGAGACTCGGTAAATTAGCAGTTCTCTTGTACGTATATGTGAATGATTTCATTACCATAAACATACTATCATATTGCCGACACGCAATGCATAAGAAAATCTACACTTGCGGATTTCTATTATTGATGAAATCACCAAGCCATTCCTTAGTGAGAAAAAATCTTGGCCACCGCGGAAAAGATAATAGGCTTTGACATGACACGCGTATCTCTCTTCTTTAGCAGGAGGCAGAAAACCATATTGTGATGCTTGAACATGTAGACAAACCCTCAATTATCTTGGGTTTAAAATAAACTTTCCTAACTTGGTTAGAAATTGAAAATGATAACTTGTCTAGAAGGTCCTCATTTTCATAGTATGGAAATTGCAACTTCTCACGCAAAAGACACACTCACACACACAACACTCTAATCTAACATGCGGCGAGATTGTGGGACTTGGTAAATTGGCAGCTCAATTTTATGTATTTGTGAATGATTTCATTATCATTATCATAAACATGTGAATAGTTCCATCCAATTTGTCCACCATAAATCTAGTTGGTTAGATATACTTTAAAAAAGCAATTCTCTGATCAATGTCATTTCAAGTCGTTTTCATGTTTATATTTTCTAAAATTCATGTTTCCATATTGAAAAGAGGTGACGACGTGGGCTTAGTCCAGTGGTTAGGGTCGCAGTGGCGCACCCTAACGACCTGATGAGGACATCCCATCTCTTGATACAACCGCTGTACCTACATCGACACAAATACAAGGACCAATCACTCGAGCTCGTGCCAAACAATTTAACTATCAGGTACTTTCGTTTCTTGGAACTAATCCTCACATACATGAGAATATGATGCTGCCTAAATCAGATATGTTTGTTACTCTTAGGAATGATGGACCAAGTATGGATGAGGAAGACAAGCATTGGAGCATGATCACGCATGGAGGAGATGGCAGCAAGCATTTGAGGATTGAAGATGACGCCGCAAGTGGAGATTTCAGAACTTTGAAGCCACCATAAGAAGAGATGAAGACATGGACGAAATATAGAGTTTCCCACTTCATAATTTCGTCCATAGCATAATATGGTGCTGCGTCACCTTTAGTTTTGGGCCAGGCCCATGTTATTTTCACAGGAATTAAGTCAGCCACTTTTTAGAGTCCGTATTGAAGGGGAAAAGGCCTTCTAGGGTTTGGTTCGGCCACCATATGTATGGCTGGCCGAAACCCCACCTTTTCCTCCTTTAAATACCCCCATAGCCGTCACGTTTAGACTCGGATTTTGATTAGATTAAAAGTTAGCCATCGCTGCAACTCTCGTGTACTTCTTTTGAGGCCAACGCCCAGAACAAGACCGACTATTCGGAATCCCACCTTTTTCAATAAAGCTTTCATCTTTCATCCGCAATATTCTGATTGCAATATTAGTTCTTACTTGTTCTCGATTTCAGGTAGGAATTAAGACCCTCGCTGGTCAGGCTGATCGTGCATCCGCAAGATCAGTAACTCCTGGAGATTGTCCTAGCGATTGCATTGGCGCACGAGCTTTGCACGTGTAGTCGGACCGTCAAGCACGAACTCCACCAACAAATCGATCTATCCACGTCTCATCGAAAGATCGGCCACCTTTGCCCTATCAAGTGGTATCCGATTTCAGGTTGCTCGGTGAGATTTTACTGTTTTCCTAGTGTAGATTGCATCTGCCATCATACCCATAAACCACGAAAAAGCCAAAAAATATTGTTAGGGTTTAGATCATATCGTCCCATAAACCCCCTGCCACGTCTTTGCATTGTCTTTCAGTTTTGCATAGTTGAATTTGTGTCTGCATCTTCGTGTCGAGTTGCTGGTCTTAGCGTCTAGTTCCCTTAGAGTTTCGAGTTCTGGTCATATTAGTCACGCCGCCGCCGCCACTCGCACCATACGCAGATCACCGCCATCATCGCCATATACACCTGCCATATACACCTGCCATATACTTCCGCCATCGCCATATACACCTGCCATATACTTCCGCCATCGCCATATACGCCTGCCATATACACCTGCCATATACTTCCGCCATCACCAGATACACCCGCATCTACCATATACCCCGGTTCCTACCACGACACGGATTTGTGCTGTTTCTCTGCCGCGACAGAGTCCGTGTAGAATTAGGTTTTATTGTTTTTTCCTACTTAGCTGTTACCTTCTAATACCATCCTGCGCTGTAGAAAAAATTCCGTGAGATAAGTTTCGGCCGCTAGTAAAGAATTGGAAGGAGAGCAAAAAAAAAGTCTGGAAACACTTCCGAAAAAAAATTCTGGCTACATTGGATTTTCACTTTGGCGATCACTTTTCGTCACTGGCCGTTATAGCGACATTTTTTTGGCGCCTGCGCGCTTTCCAGAGCACCTCCGAAATTTCGACAAAATTTTTTCTGAGGCTATACTGTTTTTAGACCTTGGGGATCAGTTTGAGACACTTGCCATCATAGTGATTTTTCGCACCTCGCGTCGCCACCTCATCGCCACCTCATCGCTGCTAGTTGCTTGTGTGTCGCGCCGTGACCTCGCTATTGTTCTAGGCTCGCGTCTCTAGTACGGTCTAGCCTAGGACCAGCACAGTACCGTTGTTGAGCATACTTTTAATACTGCATCGCTGTTTTGACAATTGCTGTTTTGCTACCATATATAAGCCATCCTACAGCTCCACATATTGTCTCCACGTGCTTTGTGTCGACACCTGGTAAATCGCTTTGGAAATCTTTGGAGACGCTGATTCTTGCTGGTTGCTACATCGCCTTCCTCCTGTTTGGTAAGAACTTGTAAGAGCTTTGTGTTTTGCTTGACGGATTACAAGTGAACCACCATATTCCGTAGTTTGTAGGCATATACATTGTTGCTTGTGGCATACTAACCATGACAGGCACAGAGTCGACGAACATTGACCCGGATAAGATGACGAATGCAGAGATGCATGCTCACTTCACCCATCTTTTGGGCGGGCATGCAGCCGACGTGGATGGGCGCCTCGGTGATGTGGACGCCAAACTCACCGACGCGCTGGACAAGATCGATGGCCTCGAGGCAGCCTTCAACTCCAAGCTCGACGCCAAGTTCCAGGAGTTGTTGACTCGGTTACCGCCGCCTCGCGCCAACGTGCAACGCCGCGCACGCCGCGTTCCTCGTGCGGACGTTCCTGCGGGTACCGCTCCTGCTGCAGCCGCCGCACATGACGCGCCTTCTGATGAAGGCTACGAAGATTATGAAGGGGACGCGGACGAGCAGGTAGATGAGAACATACTGGACGGCGAGGAAGTCCAACAACCTGCACCTGGTCGTCCACGGCAGCTGAACCGCAACGCTCGACCACCTCCACGCCCGGTACGTAATGATGATGATCATGTTGCTAAACTGAAACTGAATATTCCGCCATTTGAGGGTAGATATAATCCTGATGCATATCTTACATGGGAATTGGAAGTAGAACAACGCTTTGCATGTTTAAAATACCCTGATCACTTGCGTGTTAGTGCTGCTACTTGTGAGTTCACAGATTTTGCTTCTATTTGGTGGTCTGAGCATTGTAGAGTACATCATGCTAATATTCCTACTACATGGGTTGGGTTAAAACTTGCTATCCGTACTCGTTTTGTTCCTCCACATTATCAACGTGATTTGCTGAAAAAATTGTCTCGCTTAGAACAAGGAACAAATTTTGTAGAAGACTATTATCAAGAATTGCAAACTGGCATGATTCGCGGTGGTATTGTAGAGGATAATGAGGCTATGCTTGCACGTTTCTTTGGTGGTTTGAATAAAGAGATTCAACATATTTTAGATTATAAGGAGTACAATACTATTACTCGCTTGTTTCATCTTGCATGCAAAGCTGAACGTGAAGTGCAGGATCGTCAACCACCATGGAGAAGAGCTAATATTTCTGCAGGTCATACATCGTCGTGGTCTCCGCGACAATCTGTAGCACCCTACCTTTTAATAAAGGCAAGATACCTGTGTATAGTGCTATTCCCGGGATCACTGATAGCACACACATTACAAAATATAGTAATCATTGCAATAGTATCAAATTACTACATCGTTGATCCAGAGGGTAAAGTAAAACCTTACAATTTGCATAGTCA
The DNA here is from genome assembly GCF_022539505.1 of Lolium rigidum. Classification (NCBI taxonomy): domain Eukaryota; kingdom Viridiplantae; phylum Streptophyta; class Magnoliopsida; order Poales; family Poaceae; genus Lolium; species Lolium rigidum. The sequence goes on from NC_061512.1 coordinate 44,621,016, forward strand.
CATGGACTAGCTCAGAATAAACACAGCGGAAAGTAAATCATCAATGAGCCTTCATCTTCTTCATGTGCCACGAACGATCATGTTGGAATGTAGACTCGAGATCCTACCACGTACTTCTCCTCGAGAAAAATCCTGCACGTTTGAATATGCAGCCCCACGAATGGAGGTCAGTACAATGATGTACTGGCAAATGACACTTATATGGTGGCAGTTTTGGGCATGACTATCTACATGATATTTGGCAAGTGGAGTTTAGGCAAATTTGCATAAGCCAATTTTATCCTACATTTTATTTCAAAACAAAACATTTTACAAAACTCATAATGATGTCATAAATAGTATCATGGTTACATCTCCCATGTACTATCCGACAGTTACTACTCAAATTTTAACTTATTCAGAAAAGGTGATGAGATTCTTCCGTACATTCCCTGCCTAGAAAGCTCAAATTGTCCGTAACCGGGGACACGGCTAAGATCTTAGGTTTACTCTCGAGAGGTTGTGCACTTTCACCTTACGACCCACCCTTCCCAAGAGAAGAAATGAGACAAGATCTTTCGGAGGAGGCTTCAACCATAACTAGCTAGACCCGTTCCCGTTTGGTAGCTAGCCACATCATCATGTCAAGCAACATGTTTGGCCTCACAACTTACTTAATCCCGGCAGAGCCCATAATACCATAAGGCTGCACTGGAAGCTAACTAAAACATGGACGACATATTAATCTCTTTAATCCTGGGTGGCCATCCACAAGTGAAACTCACAGGCTTAGAACCATTACAGATAATAAACCCCCGCACGATCCCCTGGTGAAAACCGGAGGTGCGAGTCTAGAGCAACCACTATTCAACTGCGCACTCTCGGGCACCCACCCGCCACTTGGTTACTCCAGGGTCGGAGCCACTGAGCAGCCGCCCACCACACAAACAATCCACCCAGGTGATTCTTTAAAGTTGTTAATTTTAATTCCCAATACTCACAATCCAAACTAGATCAAAACAGCAGTGGCACTTTGTTATTGCTAGGCAACTAAAAATCCTAGCAAGGGTTCATGGATGGCTACACACTACTAGGATTAATAAGCATAGCATAACTTTCGAAAACAAAATCCTACCATGCATACTAATTTATAAAACTCTAATGCTTAACAAAATAAGTAGGTATTTGAGTGTCACTTGCCTTGATCAAAGCAACCCACACAATCACAGCAATCACAAGCACCACCTTGATCTCCTCCACAATCTATTCAAACAATTTTCAACAAATCAACATACATTCGATATGAGCAATCATAGACATGTATGCATGCATGCTATGCAACCATTTAATTTCACAGAAGAGGTGGTGTGTAAGTGTTGCATTATGCGCTCTCTGATATGTGTCATGTTAATAAAATATTCTGGACATTTAATTTGATTTAGAAAAATCATTAACCGAGTATCTATTTAACATATACAATCTTAATAATTAGCTACTGCAAGCATTATGTGTTGCAAAAAATGTGAGTTTGACCTCCCTGGATAGGTTACAGTAATACAAAAGTAGTGCAATTGGAATTATTCGAAAACAATTTATAGAATTTGAATTATCTTCGAATTACTGATTCGGATAGGTTTTACTAAAGCAAGTTTGTGCACGTATCAAAGTTTTACAAATCCTATACCAAGTTAAAGTACATGTTCTGAGGATTCCAGAAAGTACAAAAACATCAAATTTGGACCAGTAGATTATTTTATACAATTTTTATAGTGTAATCTGGTCTATTTCACTATTTGAATTTTGACGCGAAAACTAACACAGTACATATGCAATACTATGGCATAATGGTGTTCTACAGATTGTAAGCTTTCCGAAACTATAAAATTCACAAAATTTGGCCCTACGGTTGATTTTATATCGAATTTACAAGTTTGGACAATAATCTGGAATTTAAATTCGAAATCAAACTAAGTTTGACCAGATCTGACCGGGGGCGCTGACTGGGCTGCCACGCGGCGCGCTCGGATTGGCCCGTACCGGTTCGGTACGGGATCTATTCTGATCCGCTGGATCTAGATCTAACGGCGCCGGCGAAAAAGAAAAAAAATAAAAGAAAGGGGAGCACGGGCTTACCTGGCCGGCTGGGATGGGGCGGCGGGGCGGCTCAGAGAGCTAGGGGGCGGCGGCTGTGGTGGTAACCGGCGGCGGCGGAAGTGGCTATGGGGAGCGGCGGCGCGCGGCAGGAAGCTTGGTGGCGGCGGCGCGGCGATTGGCGGCCTAGGGCGGTCGCGGCGGCCGGCTGGAGGCGACGGCGGCTTGGCGATCTACGGCGAGCAATCGCCGTGGTCTGGCGGCGCGGCGGTGGGTGCTACGTGGGGGAAAAAGGCGGCGGGGGTCTGGGCTTTAAATAGGCGTAGGGCACGGACGTCAAGGGGGCGCGGACGGTGGAGACGTGCTCCGCGCCGATCTCGGGCGTGCGACGGTGGAGGCGGAGTCCGGGTCGGACACGAGGTGGAAGAAGGCGCTGACGAGCGGGCCCCGCTGACGTGCGGGCCCCACCTGTCGGTGACGGAAAGGAAAAAAAATAAAAGGGAGAGGCGGTGCGGTGCGGCGCGGGCCGTGCTTGGCAGGCCATTTGGGCCGACGCGATCGGGCTGGCCCAGCTCGGCCGGTCCGATCCGTTGCTTCTTTTTTTTGTTATTTTATTTTTCTTTTTTCTTTTTACTGTTTTTGACACAACTTTAGTTTTAGGTATCCAAATTGACCCAAACCAATTTCTAAAATTTTGTAAAATTCAAGGCTTTGTTTTTAACAAAAGTGAACAAAGTTTTGAGCCAAAATAGCATGGTACATGATTAGGACCTTTGCAAATAGGGTATGTAGTTGTGGTTGTGTCATATTTGTGCTTAAAATTTCATGTGAACAAACAAATGCACAAATGACATGAATGCATGCAAGTTTTTGATTTTTGAAAAACCTGGGATGTTACAGACTAACCCCTTAAGATGAAGCACGTCCTCGGGCTTCGAAAAGGCTAGCAAATAGGTGTGGGTGATATTCTCGAAGATTTTCTTCATCTTCCCAAGCTGCCTCTTCCTCACTATGGGGACTCCACTGAACAGAACTATATAGTATTGGCGCGAGTATTCCTTTACCATGGGTATCTGATCTAGGCTAACCCCCTTAAGGTGTTTAGCCTAATTTCACCAGTATGCAATTGAGATGTAAATCGAACCATTTATATGAATGAATACGATGCGCCACTATCAGTTAAAACTAATGCTGTAACGAGTTGAGTGGAGACATACCCATCACGGTGTTAGGTTCATTCATCACTTCCTCCACATACAGGTGGTTCGCCTGTCCCTTCTGGACTGGATTAGGTTTGGTAACATCCACAGGCTTATTCTCCGGGCATTCAGTGGCAAAGTGTCCAGTCTTCTTACACTTGAAACGGGTAATATGGGACAAGTCTCTTGAGTGGTGGCGGTGCTGGCCATTATTTCCATTGTGGTGTCCGTTACCTCCATTGTGACGGCTATTGTTTCCATTTTGATTTCCATTGGAATGGTCTCCCTTGAATCCTTCATTGTGCCCATGACCATTGTAGTTGTTGCCGTTCCCTTTACCGAAATGACCATTATGCTTGTGTGAGTTGTGACTTCCATTCCCATCAGAAGAATGGTGCTTCTTGTGGAACGGCTCAGTGTGACTCTTATTGCTAAACTTCCTCTTGCGGTTCTCCTCCTTCTTGATATTATTGTCCAGGGTGATGGCTTGATCAAGTAGGGACTGGTAACTAGGTACGTAAGCTACCGACAATGGAATCTTCAGTTCACCCTTAAGTCCATTGAGGAACTTCTCCTTCCTCTTAGCATCTGTGTCAATGTCCTCAGGGGCATACCTCGCCAGGGTACAGAAGTCATCCATGTATTCCTTCAGAGTCCTCCCTCCCTGTCTCAGACTGCGGAATTCGTCTCTCTTGAGATTCATAATGCCCGAGGAGATGTGGGCAGTACGGAATCCCTCCTTGAAGGTTTCCCAGTCCAGGTCATCTAGGGGATGGGTGAGTTGATAAGTCTCCCACCACATCGCAGCAGGTCCCTCCAGCAAATGAGCGGTGAACCTAATCTTCTCAGCCTCCGTGCACTCACAGGTGACTAAGTCCTTGTTGACAGAGCGCAGCCAGTCATCAGCTACAATAGGTTCAGTGGCACTGGAGAACTTAGCTGGTCGGAGTCTCGGAAATGCGGCGAGTCTATCCATTGGGGGTGGTGGTGGTGGTGGAGGTGGCGGCGGTGGTGGAGGTGGTGGTGGTGGATTGTTGTTGTTGTTACGGGCGGTTTGGATGAACTGGGTCATCATCTCGCATGAGCCGTGCACTGGCTGTCATCATCTGATTCAGTGCATCCTGAGTTGGGTCACGTCTTGGCGGCATCTGGTATAGTTTTAGTACAGATAAGAATAAGATAGACAGATCTAGGAAGTAAAGTTTCCTACCCATGCACAAACAAGGCACACAACCAAACAAAAACACTGAAAAATAGAAATTTAAACTTTTCCTCAACTTATCGAGTTTCGAAAATACGACTAAGATATACGGTACTGCCTTACATCAAGTAGTAGGACAATACAAGGAGCCTAATGAGAATTCTAAAATCTAAAGGGGGTCTTCTAACGCCTCTTGACTGCTCCATAGCATGATAGTGGGCTTCCTTCCTCGCTTGCTTTCCTCTTCAAGTCGTTCCCCTCAACAGTCGGCGCCTCCTGAGTAGCTGGATGAGGTGGCGATGGTGGTATCTGTTTGACCAGATGCGCGCACTGCGCCTGTAGTGCCAAGATTATCGCCTGCTGTTTGAAGGTCTCATCCTGTAGCTTTTCATTGTCCGCCTTGAGTTGAACAACCTCAGCATCTAGTTCATCCCTCTGTTCCTTCAGCTCATAATACTTCAAATTGTTCTCCTGGAGGATTTGCTTGGTCAGGTCACAGTTGTTAATCTCCATAAGCAGGTGATGATCCATCTTCCGGGCGTACCTCTCCATGTCCTCGAACTGGATTGCCGTCCATGTCATGCCTTCACGATTTCCTTTAGTCCTGAAGCAAATTCCCGCGGAGTTGCGACGTCCGAAGTACTGGATGTCCGAATCCTCATCGATGTCGTTCTCGTACCTGTAGACGATGCGCGCTAATGCCTCCTGCATTGCCATCACTACTCCATCTTCCCGGTCCGGATACGTCTTCGGATAGACCATGGTGTCGGTAGCGGCTGAACAAGACGTCCCTCAATGGTGGTCTCGATCTCCCGGCGTTCCACGACGTGTACATCAGATATCACGGCTCTCCCGCGGAACATGGGTGCGCGTATACTCAGAGACCTGCACACCGGGACAGCGTGTCACCGAAAGGGGTGTCGTCCTCGGGGTAAGGGACCCAGAGCTTGGTGAAGGTGCCCATCTATATTTCGAAAAGTGAGGCAAGGTTAGAATAGAATCAAATGAATAGATAAGTGTAGAATTAAGATTTTTATAATTATAACTCAAATAAATTTTATCCTATGGTTTTCCAAATCCTAGGGTCTCGATTCTACAGGCAACACTAGGCTCTGATACCATTTTGTAGCACCCTACCTTTTAATAAAGGCAAGATACCTGTGTATAGTGCTATTCCCGGGATCACTGATAGCACACACATTACAAAATATAGTAATCATTGCAATAGTATCAAATTACTACATCGTTGATCCGAGAGGGTAAAGTAAAACCTTACAATTTGCATAGTCACATGGACTAGCTCGGAATAAACACGACGGAAAGTAAATCATCAATGAGCCTTCATCTTCTTCATGTGCCACGAGCAGATCATGTTGGAATGTAGACTCGAGATCCTACCACGTACTTCTCCTCAGAAAAATCATGCACGTTTGAATATGCAGCCCCACGAATGGAGGTCAGTACAATGATGTACTGGCAAATGACACTTATATGGTGGCAGTTTTGGGCATGACTATCTACATGATATTTGGCAAGTGGAGTTTAGGCAAATTTGCATAAGCCAATTTTATCCTACATTTTATTTCAAAACAAAATATTTTACAAAACTCATAATGATGTCATAAATAGTATCATGGTTACATCTCCCATGTACTATCCGACAGTTACTACTCAAATTTTAACTTATTCAGAAAAGGTGATGAGATTCTTCCGTACATTCCCTGCCTAGAAAGCTCAAATTGTCCGTAACCGGGGACACGGCTAAGATCTTAGGTTTACTCTCGAGAGGTTGTGCACTTTCACCTTACGACCCACCCTTCCCAAGAGAAGAAATGAGACAAGATCTTTCGAGAGGAGGCTTCAACCATAACTAGCTAGACCCGTTCCCGTTTGGTAGCTAGCCACATCATCATGTCAAGCAACAAGTTTGGCCTCACAACTTACTTAATCCCGGCAGAGCCCATAATACCATAAGGCTGCACTGGAAGCTAACTAAAACATGGACGACATATTAATCTCTTTAATCCTGGGTGGCCATCCACAAGTGAAACTCACAGGCTTAGAACCATTACAGATAATAAACCCCCGCACGATCCCCTGGTGAAAACCAGAGGTGCAGTCTAGAGCAACCACTATTCAACTGCGCACTCTCAGGCACCCACCTGCCACTGGTTACTCCAGGGTCGGAGCCCTGAGCAGCCGCCCACCACACAAACAATCCACCCAGGTGATTCTTTAAAGTTGTTAATTTTAATTCCCAATACTCACAATCCAAATTAGATCAAAACAGAAGTGGCACTTTGTTATTGCTAGGCAACTAAAAATCCTAGCAAGGGTTCATGGATGGCTACACACTACTAGGATTAATAAGCATAGCATAACTTTCGAAAACAAAATCCTACCATGCATACTAATTTATAAAACTCTAATGCTTAACAAAATAAGTAGGTATTTGAGTGTCACTTTCCTTGATCAAAGCAACCCGCACAATCACAGCAATCACAAGCACCACCTTGATCTCCTCCACAATCTATTCAAACAATTTTCAATAAATAAACATACATTCGATATGAGAAATCATAGACATGTATGCATGCATGCTATGCAACCATTTAATTTCACAGAAGAGGTGGTGTGTAAGTGTTGCATTATGCGCTCTCTGATATGTGTCATGTTAATAAAATATTACGGACATTTAATTTGATTTAGAAAAATCATTAACCGAGTATCTATTTAACATATACAATCTTAATAATAGCTACTGCAAGCATTATGTGTTGCAAAAAATGTGAGTTTGACCTCCCTGGATAGGTTACAGTAATACAGAAGTAGTGCAATTGGAATTATTCGAAAACAATTTATAGAATTTGAATTATCTTCGAATTACTGATTCGGATAGATTTTACTAAAGCAAGTTTGTGCACGTATCAAAGTTGTACAAATCCTATACCAAGTTAAAGTACATGTTCTGAGGATTCCAGAAAGTACAAAAACATCAAATTTGGACCAGTAGATTATTTTATACAATTTTTATAGTGTAATCTGGTCTATTTCTCTATTTGAATTTTGACGCGAAAACTAACACAGTACATATGCAATACTATGGCATAATGGTGTTCTACAGATTGTAAGCTTTCCGAAACTATAAAATTCACAAAATTTGGCCCTACGGTTGATTTTATATCGAATTTACAAGTTTGGACAATAATCTGGAATTTAAATTCGAAATCAAACTAAGTTTGACCAGATCTGACCGGGGGCGCTGACTGGGCTGCCACGCGGCGCGCTCGGATTGGCCCGTACCGGTTCGGTACGGGATCTATTCTGATCCGCTGGATCTAGATCTAACGGCGCCGGCGAAAAAGAAAAAAAAATAAAAGAAAGGGGAGCACGGGCTTCCCTGGCCGGCTGGGATGGGGCGGCGGGGCGGCTCAGAGAGCTAGGGGGCGGCGGCTGTGGTGGTAACCGGCGGCGGCGGAAGTGGCTACGGGGAGCGGCGGCGCGCGGCAGGAAGCTTGGTGGCGGCGGCCCGGCGATTGGCGGCCTAGGGCGGTCGCGGCGGCCGGCTGGAGGCGACGGCGGCTTGGCGATCTACGGCGAGCAATCGCCGTGGTCTGGCGGCGCGGCGGTGGGTGCTACGTGGGGGAAAAAGGCGGCGGGGGTCTGGGCTTTAAATAGGCGTAGGGCACGGACGTCAAGGGGGCGCGGACGGTGGAGACGTGCTCCGCGCCGATCTCGGGCGTGCGACGGTGGAGGCGGAGTCCGGGTCGGACACGAGGTGGAAGAAGGCGTCGACGAGCGGGCCCCGCTGACGTGCGGGCCCCACCTGTCGGTGACGGAAAGGAAAAAAATAAAAGGGAGAGGCGGTGCGGTGCGGCGCGGGCCGTGCTTGGCAGGCCATTTGGGCCGACGCGATCGGGCTGGCCCAGCTCGGCCGGTCCGATCCGTTGCTTCTTCTTTTTTTGTTATTTTATTTTTCTTTTTTCTTTTTACTGTTTTTGACACAACTTTAGTTTTAGGTATCCAAATTGACCCAAACCAATTTCTAAAATTTTGTAAAATTCAAGGCTTTGTTTTTAACAAAAGTGAACAAAGTTTTGAGCCAAAATAGCATGGTACATGATTAGGACCTTTGCAAATAGGATATGTAGCTGTGGTTGTGTCATATTTGTGCTTAAAATTTCATGTGAACAAACAAATGCACAAATGACATGAATGCAAGCAAGTTTTTGATTTTTGAAAAACCTGGGATGTTACACAATCAGCGCCACCATCTCGTGGTACTGCACCAGCTCCTACTACCTCTAAGTACACCGTTCCTGCATCACGAGCACCACCTGCTGCTACGCCACCACCATCTACTGGTCCTTCTCGGAGTTCCTCTTCGATGGCTGATACGTCCCAAACGTATCTATAATTTCTTATGTTTCATGCTACTTTTATGATGATACTCACATGTTTTATACACATTATATGTCATTATTATGCATTTTCCGGCACTAACCTATTGACGAGATGCCGAAAAGCCAGTTCATGTTTTCTGCTGTTTTTGGTTTCAGAAATCCTAGTAAGGAAATATTCTCGGAATTGGACGAAATCAACGCCCAGGGGCCTATTTTTCCACGAAGCTTCCAGCAGACCGGAGGGGAGACGAAGTGGGGCCATGGGGCGCCGCCACACTAGGGCGGCGCGGCCTAGAGGGGGCCCGCGCGGCCCTAGCGTGTGGTCCCCCCGTGACTCTCCCGACTCCGCCCTTCCGCCTACTTAAAGCCTCCGTCGCGAAACCCCAAGTACCGAGAGCCACGATACGGAAAACCTTCCAGAGACGCCGCCGCCGCCAATCCCATCTCGGGGGATTCAGGAGATCGCCTCCGGCACCCTGCCGGAGAGGGGAATCATCTCCCGGAGGTCTCTTCATCGCCATGATCGCCTCCGGATCGATGTGTGAGTAGTCACCCTGGACTATGGGTCCATAGCAGTAGCTAGATGGTCATCTTCTCCTCGTTGTGCTATCATGTTAGATCTTGTGAGCTGCCCATCATGATCAAGATCATCTATTTGTAATCCTACATGTTGTGTTTGTTGGGATCCGATGAATATTGAATACTATGTCAAGTTGATTATCAATCTATCATATATGTTATTTATGTTCTTGCATGCTCTCCGTTGCTAGTAGAGGCTGCGGCCAAGTTGATACTTGTGACTCCAAGAGGGAGTATTTATGCTCGATAGTGGGTTCATGCCTCCATTAAATGCGGGACGATGACGAGAAAGTTCTAAGGTTGTGGATGTGCTTGTTGCCACTAGGGATAAAACATCGATGCTTTGTCTAAGGATATTTGTGTTGATTACATTACGCACCATACTTAATGCAATTGTCTGTTGTTTACAACTTAATGCGAAAGGGGTTCGGATGATAACACTGAAGGTGGACTTTTTAGGCATAGATGCATGCTTGGATAGCGGTCTATGTACTTTGTCGTAATGCCCTGATTAAATCTCATAGTACTCATCATGATATATGTATGTGCATTGTTATGTCTTCTTTATTTGTCAATTGCCCAACTGTAATTTGTTCACCCAACATCTGCTATCTTATGGGAACTGTGGACCCCGGTCCTATTCTTTACATCTGAAATACAATCTACTGCAATTGTTCTTTACTGTTCTTTGCAAACAACCATCATCATCATCCACACTATACATCTAATCCTTTGTTTACAGCAAGCCGGTGAGATTGACAACCTTGCTGTTACGTTGGGGCAAAGTTCTGTGATTGTGTTGTGCAGGTTCCACGTTGGCGCCGGAATCCCTGGTGTTGCGCCGCACTACACTCCTCCGCCATCAACCTTCAACGTGCTTCTTGGCTCCTCCTAGTTCGATAAACCTTGGTTTCTTTCTGAGGGAAAACTTGCTACTGTGCGCATCACACCTTCCTCTTGGGGTTCCCAACGGACGTGTTAACTACACGCATCAAGCATTTTTTCTGGCGCCGTTGCCGGGGAGATCAAGACACGTTGCAAGGGGAGTCTCCACTTCCAATCTCTTTACTTTGTTTTTTGTCTTGCTTTATTTTATTTACTACTTTGTTTGCTGCACTTAATCAAAAACACAAAAAAAAAGTTGCTAGCTTTACTTTATTTACTGTCTTGTTCTCTATATTAAAAACACAAAAAAATAGTTACTTGCATTTACTTTATTTAGTTTGCTTTATTTACTACTGCTAAAATGGGTACTGTTGAGAATACTAAGTTGTGTGACTTCACTAGCACAAATAATAATGATTTCCTATGCACACCTATTGCTCCACCTGCTACTACGGCAGAATTCTTTGAAATTAAACCTCGCTTTCTTGAATCTTGTTATGAGAGAGCAATTTTACGGTGTTAGTTCGATGATGCTGCTGCACATCTTAATAATTTTGTTGAACTATGTGTAATGCAAAAGTATAAGGATGTAGATGGTGACATTATAAAATTGAAATTGTTTCCTTTCTCTTTAAGAGGAAGAGCTAAAGATTGGTTGCTATCTCTGCCTAGAAATAGTATTGATTCATGGACTAAATGTAAGGATGCTTTTATTGGTAGATATTATCCTCCCGCTAAAATTATATCTTTGAGAAGTAGCATAATGAATTTCAAGCAATTAGATAATGAACATGTTGCTCAAGCATGGGAGAGAATGAAATCTTTGGTAAAGAATTGCCCAACCCATGGAGTGACTACTTGGATGATCATCCAAACCTTTTATGCGGGATTGAATTTTTCTTCGCGGAACCTATTGGATTCAGCTGCTGGAGTTACCTTTATGTCCATCACTTTGGGGGTGGCAACAAAGCTTCTTGATGATATGATGACAAATTACTCTGAATGGCACACGGAAAGAGCTCCACAAGGTAAGAAGGTAAATTCTGTTGAAGAAACCTCCTCCTTGAGTGATAAGATTGATGCTATTATGTCTATGCTTGTGAATGGTAGATCTAATGTTGATCCTAATAATGTTCCTTTAGCTTCGTTGGTTGCCCAAGAAGAACATGTTGATGTGAACTTCATTAAAAATAATAATTTCAACAACAATGCTTATAGGAATAATTCTAGTAACAACTATAGGCCATATCCTGCTGCTAATGGTAATAGTTATGGTAATTCTTATGGAATTATTACAACAATAATAGGAGTGTACCCCCTGGTCTTGAAGCCATGCTTAAAGAATTTATTAGTACACAAACCGCTTTTAACAAATTTGTTGAGGAAAAGCTCGATAAAATTGATATTCTCGCTTCTAAGGTTGATAGTCTTGCCTCTGATGTTGATCTTTTAAAATTGAAAGTTATGCCTAATAGGGATATTGATAATAAGATTGTTACTACAGCAAATGCCATCCAAGTTCTAATTAATGAGAATATTAGATTGATGGCCGAATTGCATGCTAGGTGGGAAAGAGAAGAAAATGAAAAAGTAGCTAAAGAGAATAATATAGCTAAAGTTTGGACTATTACCACCACTAGTAATGTTAATGATTCACATGTTTCTACACCTCCTACTATCAATGGTAAAATAATTGGTGTTGGCAATGTTACTACTCCTAGTTTAAAGCGTGCAAAATTGCTCGAAGCTGCTAAAACTGCTGAAATTGATAAAGCTAGCTGAATTTTTCAAAATATTGGGGATAATGATCCCATTGCTGTAGATCATAATGGTTTAGACTTTGATGATTGTCACATCTCTGAAGTTATAAAGTTCTTACAAAAGCTTGCTAAAAGTCCCAACGCTAGTGCTATAAATTTGGTCTTTACAAAACATATTACAAATGCTCTCATAAAAGCTAGAGAGGAGAAACTAAAACTTGAAACCTCTATTCCTAGGAAGTTAGAAGATGGTTGGGAGCCCATCATTAAGATGAGGGTCAATGATTTTGATTGTAATGCTTTATGTGATCTTGGTGCAAGTATTTCTGTTATGCCTAAGAAAATTTATGATATGCTTGACTTGCCACCTTGAAGAATTGTTATTTGGATGTTAATCTTGTTGATAATGCTATAAAGAAACCTTTGGGGAGGATTGATAATGTTCATATTATGGTTAACAATAACCTTGTCCCCGTTGATTTTGTTTTCTTGGATATTGAATGCAATGCATCTTGTCCCATTATATTGGGAAGACCTTTTCTTCGAACTGTTGGTGCCACCATTGATATGAAGGAAGGTAATATTAAATATCAATTTCCTCTCAAGAAAGGTATGGAACACTTCCCTAGAAAGAGAATGAAGTTACCTTATGATTCTATTATTAGAACAAATTATGATGTTTATGCTTCATCTCTTGATAACACTTGATCCACACTTTCTGCGCCTAGCTGAAAGGCGTTAAAGAAAAGCGCTTATGGGAGACAACCCATTATTTTACTTCTTCACTTTATTTTATATTTGAGTCTTGGAAGTTGTTTACTACTATAGCAACCTCTCCTTATCTTTATTTTATTGCATTGTTGTGCCAAGTAAAGTCTTTGATAGTAAAGTCAATACTAGATTTGGATTACTGCGCAGGAACAGATTTCTTGCTGTCACGAATTTGAGCAGTAGTCCCTGTAGAAAAATCAAAAAAATCTGCCAATTTACGTGCATGATCCTCAGATATTTACGCAACTTTCATTCAATTTGGGCATTTTCATCTGAGCAAGTCTGGTGCCACTTTAAAATTCGTCTTTACGAACTGTTCTGTTTTGACAGATTCTACCTTTTATTTCGCATTGCCTGTTTTGTTATGTTTGATGGATTTCTTTGTTCCATTAACTTTCAGTAGATTTGAGCAATGTCCAGAAGTGTTAAGAATGATTATGTCACCTCTGAATATATGAATTATGCACTGACCCTCTAATGAGTTTGTTTCGAGTTTGGTGTGGAGGAAGTTTTCAAGGGTCAAGAGAGGAGGATGATACAATATGATCAAGAAGAGTGAAAAGTCGAAGCTTGGGGATGCCCCCGTGGTTCATCCCTGCATATTTTAAGAAGACTCAAGCGTCTAAGCTTGGGGATGCCCAAGGCATCCCTTCTTCATCGACAACTTATCAGGTTCCTCTAGTGAAACTATATTTTTATTTCGTCACATCTTATGTGCTTTACTTGGAGGGTCTGTTTGTTTTTATTTTTGTTTTTGTTTGAATAAATCGGATCCTAGCATTCTTTGTTTGGGAGAGAGACACGCTCCGCTGTTTCGTATGAACACACATGTTCTTAGCTTTATCTTTAATGTTCATTGCGAAATTTGAACTACTTCATTCATTGTTATATGGTTGGAAACGGAAAATGCCGCATGTGGTAAATGGTAAAATGTCTTGAATAATTTGATACTTGGCAATTATTGTGCTCATATAGATCATGTTTAAGCTCTTGCATCATGTACCTTGTACT